>NW_027635212.1:0-68606 GCF_949748355.1 Melanostigma gelatinosum | reverse complement strand
GAAAAAAAGTATTTTTTTAGTTACTTTGGAAAAAAAAAAAAAAATTTACATACTTTGGAATTTTTTTTTTTTTTTTAATTACTTTGGAAAAAAAATATTTTTTTAGTTACTTTGGAAAAAAAAAAATTTTTTTAGTTACTTTGGAAAAAAAAATATTTTTTTAGTTACTTTGGGAAAAAAAAAAATTTTTTAGTTACTTTGGAAAAAAAAATTTTTTTTTAGTTACTTTGGAAAAAAAAATATTTTTTTAGTTTCTTTGGAAAAAAAAAATTTTTTTTAGTTACTTTGGAAAAAAAATTTTTTTTTAGTTACTTTGGAAAAAAAAATATTTTTTTAGTTACTTTGGAAAAAAAAATATTTTTTTAGTTACTTTGGAAAAAAAAATATTTTTTTAGTTACTTTGGAAAAAAAATATTTTTTAGTTACTTTGGAAAAAAAAATATTTTTTTAGTTACTTTGGAAAAAAAAATATTTTTTTAGTTACTTTGGAAAAAAAAATATTTTTTTAGTTACTTTGGAAAAAAAAATATTTTTTTAGTTACTTTGGAAAAAAAAATATATTTTTTTAGTTACTTTGGAAAAAAATATATTTTTTTAGTTACTTTGGAAAAAAAAATATTTTTTTAGTTACTTTGGGAAAAAAAATATTTTTTTAGTTACTTTGGAAAAAAAAATATTTTTTTAGTTACTTTGGAAAAAAAAATATTTTTTTAGTTACTTTGGAAAAAAAAATATTTTTTTAGTTACTTTGGAAAAAAAAATATTTTTTTAGTTACTTTGGAAAAAAAAAATATTTTTTAGTTACTTTGGAAAAAAAAATATTTTTTTAGTTACTTTGGAAAAAAAAATATTTTTTTAGTTACTTTGGAAAAAAAAATATTTTTTTAGTTACTTTGGAAAAAAAAATATTTTTTTAGTTACTTTGGAAAAAAAAAAAAATTTTTAGTTACTTTGGAAAAAAAAATATTTTTTTAGTTTCTTTGGAAAAAAAAATATTTTTTTAGTTACTTTGGAAAAAAAAATATTTTTTTAGTTTCTTTGGAAAAAAAAATTTTTTTTTAGTTACTTTGGAAAAAAAAATATTTTTTTAGTTTCTTTGGAAAAAAAATATTTTTTTAGTTACTTTGGAAAAAAAATATATTTTTTTAGTTACTTTGGAAAAAAAATATATTTTTTTAGTTACTTTGGAAAAAAATATATTTTTTTAGTTACTTTGGAAAAAAAAATATTTTTTTAGTTACTTTGGAAAAAAAAATATTTTTTTAGTTACTTTGGAAAAAAAAAATATTTTTTTAGTTACTTTGGAAAAAAAAATATTTTTTTAGTTACTTTGGAAAAAAAAATATTTTTTTAGTTACTTTGGAAAAAAAATATTTTTTTAGTTACTTTGGAAAATTTTTTTTTTTTTTAGTTACTTTGGAAAAAAAAATATTTTTTTAGTTTCTTTGGAAAAAAAAATATTTTTTTAGTTACTTTGGAAAAAAAAATATTTTTTTAGTTACTTTGGGAAAAAAAAGTATTTTTTTAGTTACTTTGGAAAAAAAAAAAAAAATTTAGTTACTTTGGAAATTTTTTTTTTTTTTTAATTACTTTGGAAAAAAAAAATTTTTTTAGTTACTTTGGAAAAAAAATTTTTTTTTTAGTTACTTTGGAAAAAAAATTTTTTTTTAGTTACTTTGGAAAAAAAAATATTTTTTTAGTTACTTTGGAAAAAAAAAAATTTTTTTAGTTACTTTGGAAAAAAAAATATTTTTTTAGTTACTTTGGGGAAAAAAAATAATTTTTAGTTACTTTGGAAAAAAATTATTTTTTTTAGTTACTTTGGAAAAAAAAATATTTTTTTAGTTTCTTTGGAAAAAAAAATATTTTTTTAGTTACTTTGGAAAAAAAAAATTTTTTTAGTTACTTTGGAAAAAAAAAATATTTTTTTAGTTACTTTGGAAAAAAAAATATTTTTTTAGTTACTTTGGAAAAAAAAATATTTTTTTAGTTACTTTGGAAAAAAAATATTTTTTTAGTTACTTTGGAAAAAAAAATATTTTTTTAGTTACTTTGGAAAAAAAAATTTTTTTTTAGTTACTTTGGAAAAAAAAATATTTTTTTAGTTAGTTTGGAAAAAAAAATTTTTTTTAGTTACTTTGGAAAAAAAAATATTTTTTTAGTTACTTTGGAAAAAAATATATTTTTTTAGTTACTTTGGAAAAAAAATATATTTTTTTAGTTACTTTGGAAAAAAAAATATTTTTTTAGTTACTTTGGAAAAAAAAATATTTTTTTAGTTACTTTGGAAAAAAAAATATTTTTTTAGTTACTTTGGAAAAAAAAATATTTTTTTAGTTACTTTGGAAAAAAAAATATTTTTTTAGTTACTTTGGAAAAAAAAATATTTTTTTAGTTACTTTGGAAAAAAAAATATTTTTTTAGTTACTTTGGAAAAAAAAATATTTTTTTAGTTACTTTGGAAAAAAAAATATTTTTTTAGTTACTTTGGAAAAAAAAATATATTTTTTAGTTACTTTGGAAAAAAAAATATTTTTTTAGTTACTTTGGAAAAAAAAATATTTTTTTAGTTACTTTGGAAAAAAAAATATTTTTTTAGTTACTTTGGGAAAAAAAAGTATTTTTTTAGTTACTTTGGAAAAAAAAAAAAAATTTAGTTACTTTGGAATTTTTTTTTTTTTTAATTACTTTGGAAAAAAAATATTTTTTTAGTTACTTTGGAAAAAAAAATAATTTTTTAGTTACTTTGGAAAAAAAAATATTTTTTTAGTTACTTTGGAAAAAAAAATATTTTTTTAGTTACTTTGGAAAAAAAAATATTTTTTTAGTTACTTTGGAAAAAAAATATTTTTTTAGTTACTTTGGAAAAAAAAATATTTTTTTAGTTACTTTGGAAAAAAAAATATTTTTTTAGTTACTTTGGAAAAAAAAAAATTTTTTTAGTTACTTTGGAAAAAAAAATATTTTTTTAGTTACTTTGGAAAAAAAAATATTTTTTTAGTTACTTTGGAAAAAAAATATATTTTTTAGTTACTTTGGAAAAAAAAATATTTTTTTAGTTACTTTGGAAAAAAAAATATTTTTTTAGTTACTTTGGAAAAAAAAATATTTTTTTAGTTACTTTGGGAAAAAAAAGTATTTTTTTAGTTACTTTGGAAAAAAAAAAAAAAATTTAGTTACTTTGGAATTTTTTTTTTTTTTTTAATTACTTTGGAAAAAAAATATTTTTTTAGTTACTTTGGAAAAAAAAATAATTTTTTAGTTACTTTGGAAAAAAAAATATTTTTTTAGTTACTTTGGGAAAAAAAAATAATTTTTAGTTACTTTGGAAAAAAATTTTTTTTTTTAGTTACTTTGGAAAAAAAAAATTTTTTTTAGTTTCTTTGGAAAAAAAAAATTTTTTTTAGTTACTTTGGAAAAAAAAATTTTTTTTAGTTACTTTGGAAAAAAAAATATTTTTTTAGTTACTTTGGAAAAAAAAATATTTTTTTAGTTACTTTGGAAAAAAAAATTTTTTTTTAGTTACTTTGGAAAAAAAATATTTTTTTAGTTACTTTGGAAAAAAAAATATTTTTTTAGTTACTTTGGAAAAAAAAATATTTTTTTAGTTACTTTGGGAAAAAATATATTTTTTTAGTTACTTTGGAAAAAAAAATATTTTTTTAGTTACTTTGGAAAAAAAAATATATTTTTTTAGTTACTTTGGAAAAAAATATATTTTTTTAGTTACTTTGGAAAAAAAAAAATTTTTTTAGTTACTTTGGAAAAAAAAATATTTTTTTAGTTACTTTGGGAAAAAAAATATTTTTTTAGTTACTTTGGAAAAAAAAATATTTTTTTAGTTACTTTGGAAAAAAAAATATTTTTTTAGTTACTTTGGAAAAAAAAATATTTTTTTAGTTACTTTGGAAAAAAAAATATTTTTTTAGTTACTTTGGAAAAAAAAATATTTTTTAGTTACTTTGGAAAAATAAATATTTTTTTAGTTACTTTGGAAAAAAAAATATTTTTTTAGTTACTTTGGAAAAAAAAATATTTTTTTAGTTACTTTGGAAAAAAAAATATTTTTTTAGTTACTTTGGAAAAAAAAAATTTTTTTTAGTTACTTTGGAAAAAAAAATATTTTTTTAGTTACTTTGGAAAAAAAAAAATTTTTTTAGTTACTTTGGAAAAAAAAATATTTTTTTAGTTTCTTTGGAAAAAAAATTTTTTTTTTAGTTACTTTGGAAAAAAAAATATTTTTTTAGTTTCTTTGGAAAAAAAAATATTTTTTTAGTTACTTTGGAAAAAAAATATTTTTTTAGTTACTTTGGAAAAAAAAATATTTTTTTAGTTACTTTGGAAAAAAAAATATTTTTTTAGTTACTTTGGAAAAAAAATTATTTTTTTAGTTACTTTGGAAAAAAAAATATTTTTTTAGTTACTTTGGAAAAAAATATATATTTTTTAGTTACTTTGGAAAAAAAAATATTTTTTTAGTTACTTTGGAAAAAAAAATATTTTTTTAGTTACTTTGGAAAAAAAAATATTTTTTTAGTTACTTTGGAAAAAAAAATATTTTTTTAGTTACTTTGGAAAAAAAAATATTTTTTTAGTTACTTTGGAAAAAAAAATATTTTTTTAGTTACTTTGGAAAAAAAAATATTTTTTTAGTTACTTTGGAAAAAAAAATATTTTTTTAGTTACTTTGGAAAAAAAAAATATTTTTTAGTTACTTTGGAAAAAAAAATATTTTTTTAGTTACTTTGGAAAAAAAAATATTTTTTTAGTTACTTTGGAAAAAAAAATATTTTTTTAGTTACTTTGGAAAAAAATATATTTTTTTAGTTACTTTGGAAAAAAAAAAATTTTTTTAGTTACTTTGGAAAAAAAAATATTTTTTTAGTTTCTTTGGAAAAAAAAATATTTTTTTAGTTACTTTGGAAAAAAAAATATTTTTTTAGTTACTTTGGGAAAAAAAAGTATTTTTTTAGTTACTTTGGAAAAAAAAAAAAAAATTTAGTTACTTTGGAATTTTTTTTTTTTTTTTAATTACTTTGGAAAAAAAATAATTTTTTAGTTACTTTGGAAAAAAAAAATTTTTTTTAGTTACTTTGGAAAAAAAAAAATTTTTTTAGTTACTTTGGAAAAAAAAATATTTTTTTAGTTACTTTGGAAAAAAAAATAATTTTTTAGTTACTTTGGAAAAAAAAATATTTTTTTAGTTACTTTGGGGAAAAAAAATAATTTTTAGTTACTTTGGAAAAAAATTATTTTTTTAGTTACTTTGGAAAAAAAAATATTTTTTTAGTTTCTTTGGAAAAAAAAATATTTTTTTAGTTACTTTGGAAAAAAAAATTTTTTTTAGTTACTTTGGAAAAAAAAAATTTTTTTTAGTTACTTTGGAAAAAAAATTATTTTTTTAGTTACTTTGGAAAAAAAAATATTTTTTTAGTTACTTTGGAAAAAAAAATATTTTTTTAGTTACTTTGGAAAAAAAAAAAAAAATTTAGTTACTTTGGAATTTTTTTTTTTTTTTTAATTACTTTGGAAAAAAAATTTTTTTTTAGTTACTTTGGAAAAAAAAATTTTTTTTTAGTTACTTTGGAAAAAAAAAAATATTTTTAGTTACTTTGGAAAAAAAAATATTTTTTTAGTTACTTTGGAAAAAAAAATAATTTTTTAGTTACTTTGGAAAAGAAAATATTTTTTTAGTTACTTTGGGGAAAAAAAATAATTTTTAGTTACTTTGGAAAAAAATTATTTTTTTTAGTTACTTTGGAAAAAAAAAATTTTTTTAGTTACTTTGGAAAAAAAAATATTTTTTTAGTTACTTTGGAAAAAAAAATATTTTTTTAGTTACTTTGGAAAAAAAAATATTTTTTTAGTTACTTTGGAAAAAAAATATTTTTTTAGTTACTTTGGAAAAAAAAAAAAAATTTAGTTACTTTGGAATTTTTTTTTTTTTTTTAATTACTTTGGAAAAAAAAAATTTTTTTAGTTACTTTGGAAAAAAAAAAAAATTTTTAGTTACTTTGGAAAAAAAAAAATTTTTTTAGTTACTTTGGAAAAAAAAATATATTTTTTAGTTACTTTGGGAAAAAAAATAATTTTTTAGTTACTTTGGAAAAAAAAATATTTTTTTAGTTACTTTGGGGAAAAAAAATAATTTTTAGTTACTTTGGAAAA
Source organism: Melanostigma gelatinosum (assembly GCF_949748355.1). NCBI lineage: Eukaryota > Metazoa > Chordata > Actinopteri > Perciformes > Zoarcidae > Melanostigma > Melanostigma gelatinosum. The sequence continues at coordinate 62,438 of NW_027635212.1, read as the reverse complement.
AAATTATTTTTTTTAGTTACTTTGGAAAAAAAAATTTTTTTTAGTTACTTTGGAAAAAAAAATATATTTTTTTAGTTACTTTGGAAAAAAAAATATTTTTTTAGTTACTTTGGAAAAAAAAATATTTTTTTAGTTACTTTGGAAAAAAAATATTTTTTTAGTTACTTTGGAAAAAAAAATATTTTTTTAGTTACTTTGGAAAAAAAAAAATTTTTTTAGTTACTTTGGAAAAAAAAAAATTTTTTTAGTTACTTTGGAAAAAAATATATTTTTTTAGTTACTTTGGAAAAAAAAATATTTTTTTAGTTACTTTGGAAAAAAAAATATTTTTTTAGTTACTTTGGAAAAAAAATATATTTTTTTAGTTACTTTGGAAAAAAATATATTTTTTTAGTTACTTTGGAAAAAAATATATTTTTTTAGTTACTTTGGAAAAAAAAATATTTTTTTAGTTACTTTGGAAAAAAAAATATTTTTTTAGTTACTTTGGAAAAAAAAATATTTTTTTAGTTACTTTGGAAAAAAAAATATTTTTTTAGTTACTTTGGAAAAAAAAATATTTTTTTAGTTACTTTGGAAAAAAAATATTTTTTTAGTTACTTTGGAAAAAAAAATATTTTCTTAGTTACTTTGGAAAAAAAAATATTTTTTTAGTTACTTTGGAAAAAAAAATATATTTTTTAGTTACTTTGGAAAAAAAAATATTTTTTTAGTTACTTTGGAAAAAAAAATATTTTTTTAGTTACTTTGGAAAAAAAAATATTTTTTTAGTTACTTTGGGAAAAAAAAGTATTTTTTTAGTTACTTTGGAAAAAAAAAAAAAAATTTAGTTACTTTGGAATTTTTTTTTTTTTTTTAATTACTTTGGAAAAAAAATATTTTTTTAGTTACTTTGGAAAAAAAAATAATTTTTTAGTTACTTTGGAAAAAAAAATATTTTTTTAGTTACTTTGGGAAAAAAAAAATTTTTTAGTTACTTTGGAAAAAAAATTTTTTTTTTAGTTACTTTGGAAAAAAAAATATTTTTTTAGTTTCTTTGGAAAAAAAAAAAAATTTTTAGTTACTTTGGAAAAAAAAATTTTTTTTAGTTACTTTGGAAAAAAAAATATTTTTTTAGTTACTTTGGAAAAAAAAATATTTTTTTAGTTACTTTGGAAAAAAAAATATTTTTTTAGTTACTTTGGAAAAAAAATATTTTTTTAGTTACTTTGGAAAAAAAAATATTTTTTTAGTTACTTTGGAAAAAAAATATCTTTTTAGTTACTTTGGAAAAAAAAATATTTTTTTAGTTACTTTGGAAAAAAAAATATTTTTTTAGTTACTTTGGAAAAAAAAATATTTTTTTAGTTACTTTGGAAAAAAAATATATTTTTTTAGTTACTTTGGAAAAAAATATATTTTTTTAGTTACTTTGGAAAAAAAAATATTTTTTTAGTTACTTTGGAAAAAAAAATATTTTTTTAGTTACTTTGGAAAAAAAATATATTTTTTTAGTTACTTTGGAAAAAAATATATTTTTTTAGTTACTTTGGAAAAAAAAATATTTTTTTAGTTACTTTGGAAAAAAAAATATTTTTTTAGTTACTTTGGAAAAAAAAAATATTTTTTTAGTTACTTTGGAAAAAAAAATATTTTTTTAGTTACTTTGGAAAAAAAATATTTTTTTAGTTACTTTGGAAAAAAAAATATTTTTTTAGTTACTTTGGAAAAAAAAATATTTTTTTAGTTACTTTGGAAAAAAAAATATTTTTTTAGTTACTTTGGAAAAAAAAATATTTTTTTAGTTACTTTGGAAAAAAAAAAATTTTTTAGTTACTTTGGAAAAAAAAATATTTTTTTAGTTTCTTTGGAAAAAAAAATATTTTTTTAGTTACTTTGGAAAAAAAAATATTTTTTTAGTTACTTTGGGAAAAAAAAGTATTTTTTTAGTTACTTTGGAAAAAAAAAAAAAAATTTAGTTACTTTGGAAATTTTTTTTTTTTTTTAATTACTTTGGAAAAAAAAAATTTTTTTAGTTACTTTGGAAAAAAAAAATTTTTTTTAGTTACTTTGGAAAAAAAAAAATTTTTTTAGTTACTTTGGAAAAAAAAATATTTTTTTAGTTACTTTGGAAAAAAAAAAAATTTTTTAGTTACTTTGGAAAAAAAAATATTTTTTTAGTTACTTTGGGGAAAAAAAATAATTTTTAGTTACTTTGGAAAAAAATTATTTTTTTTAGTTACTTTGGAAAAAAAAATATTTTTTTAGTTTCTTTGGAAAAAAAAATATTTTTTTAGTTACTTTGGAAAAAAAAATTTTTTTTAGTTACTTTGGAAAAAAAAAATATTTTTTTAGTTACTTTGGAAAAAAAAATATTTTTTTAGTTACTTTGGAAAAAAAAATATTTTTTTAGTTACTTTGGAAAAAAAATATTTTTTTAGTTACTTTGGAAAAAAAAATATTTTTTTAGTTACTTTGGAAAAAAAAATATTTTTTTAGTTACTTTGGAAAAAAAAATATTTTTTTAGTTAGTTTGGAAAAAAAAATATTTTTTTAGTTACTTTGGAAAAAAAAATATTTTTTTAGTTACTTTGGAAAAAAAAATATTTTTTTAGTTACTTTGGAAAAAAAAATATTTTTTTAGTTTCTTTGGAAAAAAAAATATTTTTTTAGTTACTTTGGAAAAAAAAAAATTTTTTAGTTACTTTGGAAAAAAAAAATTTTTTTTAGTTACTTTGGAAAAAAAAATATTTTTTTAGTTACTTTGGAAAAAAAATATTTTTTTAGTTACTTTGGAAAAAAAAATATTTTTTTAGTTACTTTGGAAAAAAAAATATTTTTTTAGTTACTTTGGAAAAAAAAATATTTTTTTAGTTACTTTGGAAAAAAAAATATTTTTTTGAGACATTTGGAAAAAAAAATATTTTTTTAGTTACTTTGGAAAAAAAAATATTTTTTTAGTTACTTTGGAAAAAAAAATATTTTTTTAGTTACTTTGGAAAAAAAAAATATTTTTTTAGTTACTTTGGAAAAAAAAATATTTTTTTAGTTACTTTGGAAAAAAAAAATATTTTTTTAGTTACTTTGGAAAAAAAAATATTTTTTTAGTTACTTTGGAAAAAAAAATATTTTTTTAGTTACTTTGGAAAAAAAAATATTTTTTTAGTTTCTTTGGGAAAAAAAATATTTTTTTAGTTACTTTGGAAAAAAAAATATTTTTTTAGTTACTTTGGGAAAAAAAAGTATTTTTTTAGTTACTTTGGAAAAAAAAAAAAAAATTTAGTTACTTTGGAATTTTTTTTTTTTTTAATTACTTTGGAAAAAAAAATTTTTTTAGTTACTTTGGAAAAAAAAAAATTTTTTTAGTTACTTTGGAAAAAAAAAAATATTTTTAGTTACTTTGGAAAAAAAAATATTTTTTTAGTTACTTTGGAAAAAAAAATAATTTTTTAGTTACTTTGGAAAAAAAAATATTTTTTTAGTTACTTTGGGGAAAAAAAATAATTTTTAGTTACTTTGGAAAAAAATTATTTTTTTTAGTTACTTTGGAAAAAAAAATATTTTTTTAGTTTCTTTGGAAAAAAAAATATTTTTTTAGTTACTTTGGAAAAAAAAATTTTTTTTAGTTACTTTGGAAAAAAAAAATATTTTTTTAGTTACTTTGGAAAAAAAAATATTTTTTTAGTTACTTTGGAAAAAAAAATATTTTTTTAGTTACTTTGGAAAAAAAATATTTTTTTAGTTACTTTGGAAAAAAAAAAAAAATTTAGTTACTTTGGAAATTTTTTTTTTTTTTTAATTACTTTGGAAAAAAAAATTTTTTTTAGTTACTTTGGAAAAAAAAAAATTTTTTTAGTTACTTTGGAAAAAAAAGATTTTTTTTAGTTACTTTGGAAAAAAAAATATTTTTTTAGTTACTTTGGGAAAAAAAATAATTTTTTAGTTACTTTGGAAAAAAAAATATTTTTTTAGTTACTTTGGAAAAAAAAAAATATTTTTTTAGTTACTTTGGAAAAAAAAATATTTTTTTAGTTACTTTGGAAAAAAAATATTTTTTTAGTTACTTTGGAAAAAAAAATATTTTTTTATTTACTTTGGAAAAAAAAATATTTTTTTAGTTACTTTGGAAAAAAAAAAATTTTTTTAGTTACTTTGGAAAAAAATATATTTTTTTAGTTACTTTGGAAAAAAAATATTTTTTTAGTTACTTTGGAAAAAAAAATATTTTTTTAGTTACTTTGGAAAAAAAATATATTTTTTTAGTTACTTTGGAAAAAAATATATTTTTTTAGTTACTTTGGAAAAAAATATATTTTTTTAGTTACTTTGGAAAAAAATATATTTTTTTAGTTACTTTGGAAAAAAAAATATTTTTTTAGTTACTTTGGAAAAAAATATATTTTTTTAGTTACTTTGGAAAAAAAAATATTTTTTTAGTTACTTTGGAAAAAAAAATATTTTTTTAGTTACTTTGGAAAAAAAAATATTTTTTTAGTTACTTTGGAAAAAAAAATATTTTTTTAGTTACTTTGGAAAAAAAAATATTTTCTTAGTTACTTTGGAAAAAAAAATATTTTTTTAGTTACTTTGGAAAAAAAAATATATTTTTTAGTTACTTTGGAAAAAAAAATATTTTTTTAGTTACTTTGGAAAAAAAAATATTTTTTTAGTTACTTTGGAAAAAAAAATATTTTTTTAGTTACTTTGGGAAAAAAAAGTATTTTTTTAGTTACTTTGGAAAAAAAAAAAAAATTTAGTTACTTTGGAATTTTTTTTTTTTTTTTAATTACTTTGGAAAAAAAATATTTTTTTAGTTACTTTGGAAAAAAAAATAATTTTTTAGTTACTTTGGAAAAAAAAATATTTTTTTAGTTACTTTGGGAAAAAAAAATTTTTTTTAGTTACTTTGGAAAAAATTTTTTTTTTTTAGTTACTTTGGAAAAAAAAATATTTTTTTAGTTTCTTTGGAAAAAAAAAAAATTTTAGTTACTTTGGAAAAAAATTTTTTTTTTAGTTACTTTGGAAAAAAAAATATTTTTTTAGTTACTTTGGAAAAAAAAATATTTTTTTAGTTACTTTGGAAAAAAAAATATTTTTTTAGTTACTTTGGAAAAAAAATATTTTTTTAGTTACTTTGGAAAAAAAAAAAAAAATTTAGTTACTTTGGAAATTTTTTTTTTTTTTTAATTACTTTGGAAAAAAAAATTTTTTTTAGTTACTTTGGAAAAAAAAAAAATTTTTTAGTTACTTTGGAAAAAAAAAATTTTTTTAGTTACTTTGGAAAAAAAAATATTTTTTTAGTTACTTTGGAAAAAAAAATAATTTTTTAGTTACTTTGGAAAAAAAAATATTTTTTTAGTTACTTTGGGGAAAAAAAATAATTTTTAGTTACTTTGGAAAAAAATTATTTTTTTTAGTTACTTTGGAAAAAAAAATATTTTTTTAGTTTCTTTGGAAAAAAAAATATTTTTTTAGTTACTTTGGAAAAAAAAATTTTTTTTAGTTACTTTGGAAAAAAAAAAAATTTTTTTAGTTACTTTGGAAAAAAAAATATTTTTTTAGTTACTTTGGAAAAAAAAATATTTTTTTAGTTACTTTGGAAAAAAAATATTTTTTTAGTTACTTTGGAAAAAAAAATATTTTTTTAGTTACTTTGGAAAAAAAAATATTTTTTTAGTTACTTTGGAAAAAAAAATATTTTTTTAGTTAGTTTGGAAAAAAAAATATTTTTTTAGTTACTTTGGAAAAAAAAATATTTTTTTAGTTACTTTGGAAAAAAAAATATTTTTTTAGTTACTTTGGAAAAAAAAATATTTTTTTAGTTTCTTTGGAAAAAAAAATATTTTTTTAGTTACTTTGGAAAAAAAATATTTTTTTAGTTACTTTGGAAAAAAAAAATTTTTTTTAGTTACTTTGGAAAAAAAAATATTTTTTTAGTTACTTTGGAAAAAAAAATATTTTTTTAGTTACTTTGGAAAAAAAAATATTTTTTTAGTTACTTTGGAAAAAAAAATATTTTTTTAGTTACTTTGGAAAAAAAAATATTTTTTTGAGACATTTGGAAAAAAAAATATTTTTTTAGTTACTTTGGAAAAAAAAATATTTTTTTAGTTACTTTGGAAAAAAAAATATTTTTTTAGTTACTTTGGAAAAAAAAAATATTTTTTTAGTTACTTTGGAAAAAAAAATATTTTTTTAGTTACTTTGGAAAAAAAAAATATTTTTTTAGTTACTTTGGAAAAAAAAATATTTTTTTAGTTACTTTGGAAAAAAAAATATTTTTTTAGTTACTTTGGAAAAAAAAATATTTTTTTAGTTTCTTTGGGAAAAAAAATATTTTTTTAGTTACTTTGGAAAAAAAAATATTTTTTTAGTTACTTTGGGAAAAAAAAGTATTTTTTTAGTTACTTTGGAAAAAAAAAAAAAAATTTAGTTACTTTGGAATTTTTTTTTTTTTTTTAATTACTTTGGAAAAAAAATAATTTTTTAGTTACTTTGGAAAAAAAAAATTTTTTTTAGTTACTTTGGAAAAAAAAAAATATTTTTAGTTACTTTGGAAAAAAAAATATTTTTTTAGTTACTTTGGAAAAAAAAATAATTTTTTAGTTACTTTGGAAAAAAAAATATTTTTTTAGTTACTTTGGGGAAAAAAAATAATTTTTAGTTACTTTGGAAAAAAATTATTTTTTTTAGTTACTTTGGAAAAAAAAATATTTTTTTAGTTTCTTTGGAAAAAAAAATATTTTTTTAGTTACTTTGGAAAAAAATTTTTTTTTAGTTACTTTGGAAAAAAAAAATATTTTTTTAGTTACTTTGGAAAAAAAAATATTTTTTTAGTTACTTTGGAAAAAAAAATATTTTTTTAGTTACTTTGGAAAAAAAATATTTTTTTAGTTACTTTGGAAAAAAAAAAAAAATTTAGTTACTTTGGAAATTTTTTTTTTTTTTAATTACTTTGGAAAAAAAAATTTTTTTTACTTACTTTGGAAAAAAAAAAAAATTTTAGTTACTTTGGAAAAAAAAGATTTTTTTTAGTTACTTTGGGAAAAAAAATATTTTTTTAGTTACTTTGGGAAAAAAAATAATTTTTTAGTTACTTTGGAAAAAAAAATATTTTTTTAGTTACTTTGGGGAAAAAAAATAATTTTTAGTTACTTTGGAAAAAAATTATTTTTTTTAGTTACTTTGGAAAAAAAAAAATTTTTTAGTTACTTTGGAAAAAAAAAAATATTTCTTTAGTTACTTTGGAAAAAAAAATATTTTTTTAGTTACTTTGGAAAAAAAATATTTTTTTAGTTACTTTGGAAAAAAAAATATTTTTTTAGTTACTTTGGAAAAAAAAATATTTTTTTAGTTACTTTGGAAAAAAAAAATTTTTTTAGTTACTTTGGAAAAAAATATATTTTTTTAGTTACTTTGGAAAAAAAAATATTTTTTTAGTTACTTTGGAAAAAAAAATATTTTTTTAGTTACTTTGGAAAAAAAATATATTTTTTTAGTTACTTTGGAAAAAAATATATTTTTTTAGTTACTTTGGAAAAAAATATATTTTTTTAGTTACTTTGGAAAAAAATATATTTTTTTAGTTACTTTGGAAAAAAAAATATTTTTTTAGTTACTTTGGAAAAAAATATATTTTTTTAGTTACTTTGGAAAAAAAAATATTTTTTTAGTTACTTTGGAAAAAAAAATATTTTTTTAGTTACTTTGGAAAAAAAAATATTTTTTTAGTTACTTTGGAAAAAAAAATATTTTTTTAGTTACTTTGGAAAAAAAAATATTTTCTTAGTTACTTTGGAAAAAAAATATTTTTTTAGTTACTTTGGAAAAAAAAATATATTTTTTAGTTACTTTGGAAAAAAAAATATTTTTTTAGTTACTTTGGAAAAAAAAATATTTTTTTAGTTACTTTGGAAAAAAAAAAAATTTTTTAGTTACTTTGGGAAAAAAAAGTATTTTTTTAGTTACTTTGGAAAAAAAAAAAAATTTAGTTACTTTGGAATTTTTTATTTTTTTTTAATTACTTTGGAAAAAAAATATTTTTTTAGTTACTTTGGAAAAAAAAATAATTTTTTAGTTACTTTGGAAAAAAAAATATTTTTTTAGTTACTTTGGGAAAAAAAATTTTTTTTTAGTTACTTTGGAAAAAAAAATTTTTTTTTAGTTACTTTGGAAAAAAAAATATTTTTTTAGTTTCTTTGGAAAAAAAAAAATTTTTAGTTACTTTGGAAAAATTTTTTTTTTTTAGTTACTTTGGAAAAAAAAATATTTTTTTAGTTACTTTGGAAAAAAAAATATTTTTTTAGTTACTTTGGAAAAAAAAATATTTTTTTAGTTACTTTGGAAAAAAAATATTTTTTTAGTTACTTTGGAAAAAAAAATATTTTTTTAGTTACTTTGGAAAAAAAATATTTTTTTAGTTACTTTGGAAAAAAAAATATTTTTTTAGTTACTTTGGAAAAAAAAATATTTTTTTAGTTACTTTGGAAAAAAAAAAATTTTTTTAGTTACTTTGGAAAAAAAATATATTTTTTTAGTTACTTTGGAAAAAAATATATTTTTTTAGTTACTTTGGAAAAAAAAATATTTTTTTAGTTACTTTGGAAAAAAAAATATTTTTTTAGTTACTTTGGAAAAAAAATATATTTTTTTAGTTACTTTGGAAAAAAATATTTTTTTTTAGTTACTTTGGAAAAAAAAATATTTTTTTAGTTACTTTGGAAAAAAAAATATTTTTTTAGTTACTTTGGAAAAAAAAATATTTTTTTAGTTACTTTGGAAAAAAAAATATTTTTTTAGTTACTTTGGAAATAAAATATTTTTTTAGTTACTTTGGGGAAAAAAATATTTTTTTAGTTACTTTGGAAAAAAAAATATTTTTTTAGTTACTTTGGAAAAAAAAATATTTTTTTAGTTACTTTGGAAAAAAAAAAATTTTTTTAGTTACTTTGGAAAAAAAAAAATTTTTTTAGTTACTTTGGGAAAAAAAATATTTTTTTAGTTTCTTTGGAAAAAAAAATATTTTTTTAGTTACTTTGGAAAAAAAAATATTTTTTTAGTTACTTTGGGAAAAAAAAGTATTTTTTTAGTTACTTTGGAAAAAAAAAAAAAATTTAGTTACTTTGGAAATTTTTTTTTTTTTTTAATTACTTTGGAAAAAAAAAATTTTTTTAGTTACTTTGGAAAAAAAAAAATTTTTTTAGTTACTTTGGAAAAAAAATTTTTTTTTAGTTACTTTGGAAAAAAAAATATTTTTTTAGTTACTTTGGAAAAAAAAATAATTTTTTAGTTACTTTGGAAAAAAAAATATTTTTTTAGTTACTTTGGGGAAAAAAAATAATTTTTAGTTACTTTGGAAAAAAATTATTTTTTTTAGTTACTTTGGAAAAAAAAATATTTTTTTAGTTTCTTTGGAAAAAAAAAAATTTTTTTAGTTACTTTGGAAAAAAAAATTTTTTTTAGTTACTTTGGAAAAAAAAAATATTTTTTTAGTTACTTTGGAAAAAAAAATATTTTTTTAGTTACTTTGGAAAAAAAAATATTTTTTTAGTTACTTTGGAAAAAAAATATTTTTTTAGTTACTTTGGAAAAAAAAATATTTTTTTAGTTACTTTGGAAAAAAAAATATTTTTTTAGTTACTTTGGAAAAAAAAATATTTTTTTAGTTACTTTGGAAAAAAAAATATTTTTTTAGTTACTTTGGAAAAAAAAATATTTTTTTAGTTACTTTGGAAAAAAAAATATTTTTTTAGTTACTTTGGAAAAAAAAATATTTTTTTAGTTACTTTGGAAAAAAAAATATTTTTTTAGTTACTTTGGAAAAAAAAATATTTTTTTAGTTACTTTGGAAAAAAAAATATATTTTTTAGTTACTTTGGAAAAAAAAATATTTTTTTAGTTACTTTGGAAAAAAAAATATTTTTTTAGTTACTTTGGAAAAAAAAATATTTTTTTAGTTACTTTGGGAAAAAAAAGTATTTTTTTAGTTACTTTGGAAAAAAAAAAAAAATTTAGTTACTTTGGAATTTTTTTTTTTTTTTAATTACTTTGGAAAAAAAATATTTTTTTAGTTACTTTGGAAAAAAAAATAATTTTTTAGTTACTTTGGAAAAAAAAATATTTTTTTAGTTACTTTGGGAAAAAAAAAAAATTTTTAGTTACTTTGGAAAAAAAAAATTTTTTTTAGTTACTTTGGAAAAAAAAAAATTTTTTTAGTTACTTTGGAAAAAAAAAATTTTTTTAGTTACTTTGGAAAAAAAATATTTTTTTAGTTACTTTGGAAAAAAAAAAAATTTTTTAGTTACTTTGGAAAAAAAAATATTTTTTTAGTTACTTTGGGAAAAAAAAAAAATTTTTAGTTACTTTGGAAAAAAAAATTTTTTTTTAGTTACTTTGGAAAAAAAAATATTTTTTTAGTTTCTTTGGAAAAAAAAAATTTTTTTTAGTTACTTTGGAAAAAAAAATTTTTTTTAGTTACTTTGGAAAAAAAAATATTTTTTTAGTTACTTTGGAAAAAAAAATATTTTTTTAGTTACTTTGGAAAAAAAAATATTTTTTTAGTTACTTTGGAAAAAAAATATTTTTTTAGTTACTTTGGAAAAAAAAATATTTTTTTAGTTACTTTGGAAAAAAAAATATTTTTTTAGTTACTTTGGAAAAAAAAATATTTTTTTAGTTACTTTGGAAAAAAATATATTTTTTTAGTTACTTTGGAAAAAAAAATATATTTTTTTAGTTACTTTGGAAAAAAATATATTTTTTTAGTTACTTTGGAAAAAAAAATATTTTTTTAGTTACTTTGGGAAAAAAAATATTTTTTTAGTTACTTTGGAAAAAAAAATATTTTTTTAGTTACTTTGGAAAAAAAAATATTTTTTTAGTTACTTTGGAAAAAAAAATATTTTTTTAGTTACTTTGGAAAAAAAAATATTTTTTTAGTTACTTTGGAAAAAAAAATATTTTTTAGTTACTTTGGAAAAAAAAATATTTTTTTAGTTACTTTGGAAAAAAAAATATTTTTTTAGTTACTTTGGAAAAAAAAATATTTTTTTAGTTACTTTGGAAAAAAAAATATTTTTTTAGTTACTTTGGAAAAAAAAAAATTTTTAGTTACTTTGGAAAAAAAAATATTTTTTTAGTTTCTTTGGAAAAAAAAATATTTTTTTAGTTACTTTGGAAAAAAAAATATTTTTTTAGTTTCTTTGGAAAAAAAATTTTTTTTTTAGTTACTTTGGAAAAAAAAATATTTTTTTAGTTTCTTTGGAAAAAAAATATTTTTTTAGTTACTTTGGAAAAAAAATATTTTTTTAGTTACTTTGGAAAAAAAAATATTTTTTTAGTTACTTTGGAAAAAAAAATATTTTTTTAGTTACTTTGGAAAAAAAAATATTTTTTTAGTTACTTTGGAAAAAAAAATATTTTTTTAGTTACTTTGGAAAAAAAAATATTTTTTTAGTTACTTTGGAAAAAAAAATATTTTTTTAGTTACTTTGGAAAAAAAAATATTTTTTTAGTTACTTTGGAAAAAAAAATATTTTTTTAGTTACTTTGGAAAAAAATATATTTTTTTAGTTACTTTGGAAAAAAAAATATTTTTTTAGTTACTTTGGAAAAAAAAATATTTTTTTAGTTACTTTGGAAAAAAAAATATTTTTTTAGTTACTTTGGAAAAAAAAATATTTTTTTAGTTACTTTGGAAAAAAAAAATATTTTTTAGTTACTTTGGAAAAAAAAATATTTTTTTAGTTACTTTGGAAAAAAAAATATTTTTTTAGTTACTTTGGGAAAAAAAATATTTTTTTAGTTACTTTGGAAAAAAAATTATTTTTTTAGTTACTTTGGAAAAAAAAAATTTTTTTTAGTTACTTTGGAAAAAAAAATATTTTTTTAGTTTCTTTGGAAAAAAAAATATTTTTTTAGTTACTTTGGAAAAAAAAATATTTTTTTAGTTACTTTGGGAAAAAAAAGTATTTTTTTAGTTACTTTGGAAAAAAAAAAAAATTTAGTTACTTTGGAATTTTTTTTTTTTTTTTAATTACTTTGGAAAAAAAATAATTTTTTAGTTACTTTGGAAAAAAAAAAATTTTTTTAGTTACTTTGGAAAAAAAAAAATTTTTTAGTTACTTTGGAAAAAAAAATATTTTTTTAGTTACTTTGGAAAAAAAAATAATTTTTTAGTTACTTTGGAAAAAAAAATATTTTTTTAGTTACTTTGGGGAAAAAAAATAATTTTTAGTTACTTTGGAAAAAAAAATTTTTTTTTAGTTACTTTGGAAAAAAAATATTTTTTAGTTACTTTGGAAAAAAAAATATTTTTTTAGTTACTTTGGAAAAAAAAATATTTTTTTAGTTACTTTGGAAAAAAAAATATTTTTTTAGTTACTTTGGGAAAAAAAATATTTTTTTAGTTACTTTGGAAAAAAAATATATTTTTTTAGTTACTTTGGAAAAAAAAATATTTTTTTAGTTACTTTGGAAAAAAAAATATTTTTTTAGTTACTTTGGAAAAAAATATATTTTTTTAGTTACTTTGGAAAAAAAAATATTTTTTTAGTTACTTTGGAAAAAAAAATATTTTTTTAGTTACTTTGGAAAAAAAAATATTTTTTTAGTTACTTTGGAAAAAAATATATTTTTTTAGTTACTTTGGAAAAAAAAATATTTTTTTAGTTACTTTGGAAAAAAAAATATTTTTTTAGTTACTTTGGAAAAAAAAATATTTTTTTAGTTACTTTGGAAAAAAAAATATTTTTTTAGTTACTTTGGAAAAAAAAAATATTTTTTAGTTACTTTGGAAAAAAAAATATTTTTTTAGTTACTTTGGAAAAAAAAATATTTTTTTAGTTACTTTGGAAAAAAAAATATTTTTTTAGTTACTTTGGAAAAAAAAATATTTTTTTAGTTACTTTGGAAAAAAAAAAATTTTTTTAGTTACTTTGGAAAAAAAAATATTTTTTTAGTTTCTTTGGAAAAAAAAATATTTTTTTAGTTACTTTGGAAAAAAAAATATTTTTTTAGTTACTTTGGGAAAAAAAAGTATTTTTTTAGTTACTTTGGAAAAAAAAAAAAAAATTTAGTTACTTTGGAATTTTTTTTTTTTTTTTAATTACTTTGGAAAAAAAATAATTTTTTAGTTACTTTGGAAAAAAAAAAAATTTTTTAGTTACTTTGGAAAAAAAAATATTTTTTTAGTTACTTTGGAAAAAAAAATAATTTTTTAGTTACTTTGGAAAAAAAAATATTTTTTTAGTTACTTTGGGGAAAAAAAATAATTTTTAGTTACTTTGGAAAAAAATTATTTTTTTTAGTTACTTTGGAAAAAAAAATATTTTTTTAGTTTCTTTGGAAAAAAAAATATTTTTTTAGTTACTTTGGAAAAAAAAAATATTTTTAGTTACTTTGGAAAAAAAAAAATTTTTTTAGTTACTTTGGAAAAAAAAATATTTTTTTAGTTACTTTGGAAAAAAAAATATTTTTTTAGTTACTTTGGAAAAAAAAATATTTTTTTAGTTACTTTGGAAAAAAAAATATTTTTTTAGTTACTTTGGAAAAAAAAATATTTTTTTAGTTACTTTGGAAAAAAAATATATTTTTTTAGTTACTTTGGAAAAAAAAATATTTTTTTAGTTACTTTGGAAAAAAAAAATATTTTTTTAGTTACTTTGGAAAAAAAAATATTTTTTTAGTTACTTTGGAAAAAAAAATATTTTTTTAGTTACTTTGGAAAAAAAAATATTTTTTTTAGTTACTTTGGGAAAAAAATATTTTTTTAGTTACTTTGGAAAAAAAAATATTTTTTTAGTTACTTTGGAAAAAAAAAATTTTTTTTAGTTACTTTGGGAAAAAAAATAATTTTTTAGTTACTTTGGAAAAAAAATATTTTTTTTAGTTACTTTGGAAAAAAAAATATTTTTTTAGTTTCTTTGGAAAAAAAAAAATTTTTTTAGTTACTTTGGAAAAATTTTTTTTTTTTTAGTTACTTTGGAAAAAAAATATATTTTTTAGTTACTTTGGAAAAAAAAATATTTTTTTAGTTACTTTGGGAAAAAAAATATTTTTTTAGTTACTTTGGAAAAAAAAATATTTTTTTAGTTACTTTGGGAAAAAAAAGTATTTTTTTAGTTACTTTGGAAAAAAAAAAAAATTTAGTTACTTTGGAATTTTTTTTTTTTTTTTAATTACTTTGGAAAAAAATAATTTTTTAGTTACTTTGGAAAAAAAAATAATTTTTTAGTTACTTTGGAAAAAAAAAAATTTTTTTAGTTACTTTGGAAAAAAAAATATTTTTTTAGTTACTTTGGAAAAAAAAAAATTTTTTAGTTACTTTGGAAAAAAAAATATTTTTTTAGTTACTTTGGGAAAAAAAAATTTTTTTTAGTTACTTTGGAAAAAAATTATTTTTTTTAGTTACTTTGGAAAAAAAAATATTTTTTTAGTTTCTTTGGAAAAAAAAATATTTTTTTAGTTACTTTGGAAAAAAAAATATTTTTTAGTTACTTTGGAAAAAAAAATATTTTTTTAGTTACTTTGGAAAAAAAAATATTTTTTTAGTTACTTTGGAAAAAAAAATATTTTTTTAGTTACTTTGGAAAAAAAATATTTTTTTAGTTACTTTGGAAAAAAAAATATTTTTTTAGTTACTTTGGAAAAAAAAATATTTTTTTAGTTACTTTGGAAAAAAAAATATTTTTTTAGTTACTTTGGAAAAAAAAATATTTTTTTAGTTACTTTGGAAAAAAATATATTTTTTTAGTTACTTTGGAAAAAAAATATATATTTTTAGTTACTTTGGAAAAAAATATATTTTTTTAGTTACTTTGGAAAAAAATATATTTTTTTAGTTACTTTGGAAAAAAAAATATTTTTTTAGTTACTTTGGAAAAAAAATATATTTTTTTAGTTACTTTGGAAAAAAAAAAATTTTTTTAGTTACTTTGGAAAAAAAAATATTTTTTTAGTTACTTTGGAAAAAAAATTATTTTTTTAGTTACTTTGGAAAAAAAAAAAATTTTTTAGTTACTTTGGAAAAAAAAATATTTTTTTAGTTACTTTGGAAAAAAAAATATTTTTTTAGTTACTTTGGAAAAAAAAAAAATTTTTTAGTTACTTTGGAAAAAAAAATATTTTTTTAGTTACTTTGGAAAAAAAAATATATTTTTTAGTTACTTTGGAAAAAAAAATATTTTTTTAGTTACTTTGGAAAAAAAAATATTTTTTTAGTTACTTTGGAAAAAAAAATATTTTTTTAGTTACTTTGGGAAAAAAAAGTATTTTTTTAGTTACTTTGGAAAAAAAAAAAAATTTAGTTACTTTGGAAATTTTTTTTTTTTTTTAATTACTTTGGGGAAAAAAATAATTTTTTAGTTACTTTGGAAAAAAAAAAAAATTTTTAGTTACTTTGGAAAAAAAAATTTTTTTTTAGTTACTTTGGAAAAAAAAATATTTTTTTAGTTACTTTGGAAAAAAAAATATATTTTTTAGTTACTTTGGAAAAAAAAATATTTTTTTAGTTTCTTTGGGAAAAAAAATAATTTTTTAGTTACTTTGGAAAAAAATATATTTTTTTAGTTACTTTGGGAAAAAATAATAATTTTTAGTTAGTTTGGAAAAAAATTATTTTTTTTAGTTACTTTGGAAAAAAAAATATTTTTTTAGTTTCTTTGGAAAAAAAAATATTTTTTTAGTTACTTTGGAAAAAAAAATATTTTTTTAGTTACTTTGGAAAAAAAAATATTTTTTTAGTTACTTTGGAAAAAAAAATATTTTTTTAGTTACTTTGGAAAAAAAAATATTTTTTTAGTTACTTTGGAAAAAAAAATATATTTTTTAGTTACTTTGGAAAAAAAAAAATTTTTTTAGTTTCTTTGGAAAAAAAAATATTTTTTTAGTTACTTTGGAAAAAAAATATTTTTTTAGTTACTTTGGAAAAAAAATATTTTTTTAGTTACTTTGGAAAAAAAAATATTTTTTTAGTTACTTTGGAAAAAAAAATATTTTTTTAGTTACTTTGGAAAAAAAAATATTTTTTTAGTTACTTTGGGAAAAAAAATATTTTTTTAGTTACTTTGGAAAAAAAAATATTTTTTTAGTTACTTTGGAAAAAAAAATATTTTTTTAGTTACTTTGGAAAAAAAAATATTTTTTTAGTTACTTTGGAAAAAAAAAATATTTTTTTAGTTACTTTGGAAAAAAAATATATTTTTTTAGTTACTTTGGAAAAAAAAAAAATTTTTTAGTTACTTTGGAAAAAAAATTATTTTTTTAGTTACTTTGGGAAAAAAATATTTTTTTAGTTACTTTGGAAAAAAAAATATTTTTTTAGTTACTTTGGAAAATTTTTTTTTTTTTTAGTTACTTTGGGAAAAAAAAAAATTTTTTAGTTACTTTGGAAAAAAAAAAATTTTTTAGTTACTTTGGAAAAAAAAATATTTTTTTAGTTTCTTTGGAAAAAAAAAATTTTTTTTAGTTACTTTGGAAAAAAAAAATTTTTTTTAGTTACTTTGGAAAAAAAATATATTTTTTAGTTACTTTGGAAAAAAAAATATTTTTTTAGTTACTTTGGAAAAAAAATATATTTTTTTAGTTACTTTGGAAAAAAAAATATTTTTTTAGTTACTTTGGGGAAAAAAAGTATTTTTTTAGTTACTTTGGAAAAAAAAAAAAATTTAGTTACTTTGGAATTTTTTTTTTTTTTTTAATTACTTTGGAAAAAAAATAATTTTTTAGTTACTTTGGAAAAAAAAAATTGTTTTAGTTACTTTGGAAAAAAAAAATTTTTTTTAGTTACTTTGGAAAAAAAAAATTTTTTTTAGTTACTTTGGGAAAAAAAAAATTTTTTTAGTTACTTTGGAAAAAAAAATATTTTTTTAGTTACTTTGGGGAAAAAAAATAATTTTTAGTTACTTTGGAAAAAAATTATTTTTTTTAGTTACTTTGGAAAAAAAAATATTTTTTTAGTTTCTTTGGAAAAAAAAATATTTTTTTAGTTACTTTGGAAAAAAACATTTTTTTTAGTTACTTTGGAAAAAAAAATATTTTTTTAGTTACTTTGGAAAAAAAAATATTTTTTTAGTTACTTTGGAAAAAAAAATATTTTTTTAGTTACTTTGGAAAAAAAATATTTTTTTAGTTACTTTGGAAAAAAAAATATTTTTTTAGTTACTTTGGAAAAAAAAATATTTTTTTAGTTACTTTGGGAAAAAAAATATTTTTTTAGTTACTTTGGAAAAAAATATATTTTTTTAGTTACTTTGGAAAAAAAAATATTTTTTTAGTTACTTTGGAAAAAAAAATATTTTTTTAGTTACTTTGGAAAAAAAATATATTTTTTTAGTTACTTTGGAAAAAAAAATATTTTTTTAGTTACTTTGGAAAAAAAAATATTTTTTTAGTTACTTTGGAAAAAAAAATAATTTTTTAGTTACTTTGGAAAAAAAAATATTTTTTTAGTTACTTTGGAAAAAAAAATAATTTTTTAGTTACTTTGGAAAAAAAAATATTTTTTTAGTTACTTTGGGGAAAAAAAATAATTTTTAGTTACTTTGGAAAAAAATTATTTTTTTTAGTTACTTTGGAAAAAAAAATATTTTTTTAGTTTCTTTGGAAAAAAAAATATTTTTTTAGTTACTTTGGAAAAAAAAAAATTTTTTTAGTTACTTTGGAAAAAAAAAATATTTTTTTAGTTACTTTGGAAAAAAAAATATTTTTTTAGTTACTTTGGGAAAAAAAATATTTTTTTAGTTACTTTGGAAAAAAAATATTTTTTTAGTTACTTTGGAAAAAAAAATATTTTTTTAGTTACTTTGGAAAAAAAAATATTTTTTTAGTTACTTTGGAAAAAAAAATATTTTTTTAGTTAGTTTGGAAAAAAAAATATTTTTTTAGTTACTTTGGAAAAAAAAATATTTTTTTAATTACTTTGGAAAAAAAAATATTTTTTTAGTTACTTTGGAAAAAAAAATATTTTTTTAGTTACTTTGGAAAAAAAAATATTTTTTTAGTTACTTTGGAAAAAAAAATATTTTTTTAGTTACTTTGGAAAAAAAAATATTTTTTTAGTTACTTTGGAAAAAAAAATATTTTTTTAGTTACTTTGGAAAAAAAAATATTTTTTTAGTTACTTTGGAAAAAAAAAATATTTTTTAGTTACTTTGGAAAAAAAAATATTTTTTTAGTTACTTTGGAAAAAAAAATATTTTTTTAGTTACTTTGGAAAAAAAAATATTTTTTTAGTTACTTTGGAAAAAAAAATATTTTTTTAGTTACTTTGGAAAAAAAAAAAATTTTTTAGTTACTTTGGGAAAAAAAAGTATTTTTTTAGTTACTTTGGAAAAAAAAAAAAAATTTAGTTACTTTGGAATTTTTTTTTTTTTTTAATTACTTTGGAAAAAAAATAATTTTTTAGTTACTTTGGAAAAAAAAATATTTTTTTAGTTACTTTGGGAAAAAAAAAAATTTTTTAGTTACTTTGGAAAATTTTTTTTTTTTTTAGTTACTTTGGAAAAAAAAATATTTTTTTAGTTTCTTTGGAAAAAAAATAATTTTTTTAGTTACTTTGGAAAAAAAAATTTTTTTTAGTTACTTTGGAAAAAAAAATATTTTTTTAGTTACTTTGGAAAAAAATATATTTTTTTAGTTACTTTGGAAAAAAAAATATTTTTTTAGTTACTTTGGAAAAAAAATATTTTTTTAGTTACTTTGGAAAAAAAAATATTTTTTTAGTTACTTTGGAAAAAAAAATATTTTTTTAGTTACTTTGGAAAAAAAAATATTTTTTTAGTTACTTTGGAAAAAAAAATATTTTTTTAGTTACTTTGGAAAAAAAAATATTTTTTTAGTTACTTTGGAAAAAAAAAATATTTTTTAGTTACTTTGGAAAAAAAAATATTTTTTTAGTTACTTTGGAAAAAAAAATATTTTTTTAGTTACTTTGGAAAAAAAAATATTTTTTTAGTTACTTTGGAAAAAAAAATATTTTTTTAGTTACTTTGGAAAAAAAAATAATTTTTTAGTTACTTTGGAAAAAAAAATATTTTTTTAGTTACTTTGGAAAAAAAAAATATTTTTTTAGTTACTTTGGAAAAAAAAATATTTTTTTAGTTACTTTGGAAAAAAAATATTTTTTTAGTTACTTTGGAAAAAAAAATATTTTTTTAGTTACTTTGGAAAAAAAAATATTTTTTTAGTTACTTTGGAAAAAAAAATATTTTTTTAGTTACTTTGGAAAAAAAAATATTTTTTTAGTTACTTTGGAAAAAAAAATATTTTTTTAGTTACTTTGGAAAAAAAATATATTTTTTTAGTTACTTTGGAAAAAAAAATATTTTTTTAGTTACTTTGGAAAAAAAAATATTTTTTTAGTTACTTTGGAAAAAAAAATATTTTTTTAGTTACTTTGGAAAAAAAAATATTTTTTTAGTTACTTTGGAAAAAAAAATATTTTTTTAGTTACTTTGGAAAAAAAAATATTTTTTTAGTTACTTTGGAAAAAAAAAATATTTTTTAGTTACTTTGGAAAAAAAAATATTTTTTTAGTTACTTTGGAAAAAAAAATATTTTTTTAGTTACTTTGGAAAAAAAAATATTTTTTTAGTTACTTTGGAAAAAAAAATATTTTTTTAGTTTCTTTGGAAAAAAAAAAAAAATTTTAGTTTCTTTGGAAAAAAAAATATTTTTTTAGTTTCTTTGGAAAAAAAAATATTTTTTTAGTTACTTTGGAAAAAAAAATATTTTTTTAGTTTCTTTGGAAAAAAAAAAATTTTTTTAGTTACTTTGGAAAAAAAAATATTTTTTTAGTTTCTTTGGAAAAAAAAATATTTTTTTAGTTACTTTGGAAAAAAAATATTTTTTTAGTTACATGGAAAAAAAATATTTTTTTAGTTACTTTGGAAAAAAAATATATTTTTTTAGTTACTTTGGAAAAAAATATATTTTTTTAGTTACTTTGGAAAAAAAAATATTTTTTTAGTTACTTTGGAAAAAAAAATATTTTTTTAGTTACTTTGGAAAAAAAAATATTTTTTTAGTTACTTTGGAAAAAAATATATATTTTTAGTTACTTTGGAAAAAAAAATATTTTTTTAGTTACTTTGGAAAAAAAATTATTTTTTTAGTTACTTTGGAAAAAAAAATATTTTTTTAGTTACTTTGGAAAAAAAAATATTTTTTTAGTTACTTTGGAAAAAAAAAATATTTTTTAGTTACTTTGGAAAAAAAAATATTTTTTTAGTTACTTTGGAAAAAAAAATATTTTTTTAGTTACTTTGGAAAAAAAAATATTTTTTTAGTTACTTTGGAAAAAAAAATATTTTTTTAGTTACTTTGGAAAAAAAAAATTTTTTTAGTTACTTTGGAAAAAAAAATATTTTTTTAGTTACTTTGGAAAAAAAAATATTTTTTTAGTTTCTTTGGAAAAAAAAATATTTTTTTAGTTACTTTGGAAAAAAAAATATTTTTTTAGTTACTTTGGGGAAAAAAAGTATTTTTTTAGTTACTTTGGAAAAAAAAAAAAAAATTTAGTTACTTTGGAATTTTTTTTTTTTTTTAATTACTTTGGAAAAAAAATAATTTTTTAGTTACTTTGGAAAAAAAAAAAATTTTTTAGTTACTTTGGAAAAAAAAAAAATTTTTTAGTTACTTTGGAAAAAAAAATATTTTTTTAGTTACTTTGGAAAAAAAATAATTTTTTAGTTACTTTGGAAAAAAAAATATTTTTTTAGTTACTTTGGGGAAAAAAAATAATTTTTAGTTACTTTGGAAAAAAATTATTTTTTTTAGTTACTTTGGAAAAAAAAATATTTTTTTAGTTTCTTTGGAAAAAAAAATATTTTTTTAGTTACTTTGGAAAAAAAAATTTTTTTTAGTTACTTTGGAAAAAAAATATATTTTTTTAGTTACTTTGGAAAAAAAAATATTTTTTTAGTTACTTTGGAAAAAAAAATATTTTTTTAGTTACTTTGGAAAAAAAAATATTTTTTTAGTTTCTTTGGAAAAAAAAAAAAAATTTTAGTTTCTTTGGAAAAAAAAATATATTTTTAGTTTCTTTGGAAAAAAAAATATTTTTTTAGTTACTTTGGAAAAAAAAATATTTTTTTAGTTTCTTTGGAAAAAAAAAAATTTTTTTAGTTACTTTGGAAAAAAAAATATTTTTTTAGTTTCTTTGGAAAAAAAAATATTTTTTTAGTTACTTTGGAAAAAAAATATTTTTTTAGTTACATGGAAAAAAAAATATTTTTTTAGTTACTTTGGAAAAAAAAATATTTTTTTAGTTACTTTGGGAAAAAAAATATTTTTTTAGTTACTTTGGAAAAAAAATATATTTTTTTAGTTACTTTGGAAAAAAATATATTTTTTTAGTTACTTTGGAAAAAAAAATATTTTTTTAGTTACTTTGGAAAAAAAAATATTTTTTTAGTTACTTTGGAAAAAAAAATATTTTTTTAGTTACTTTGGAAAAAAATATATATTTTTAGTTACTTTGGAAAAAAAAATATTTTTTTAGTTACTTTGGAAAAAAAATTATTTTTTTAGTTACTTTGGGAAAAAAAATATTTTTTTAGTTAGTTTGGAAAAAAAAATATTTTTTTAGTTACTTTGGAAAAAAAAAATATTTTTTAGTTACTTTGGAAAAAAAAATATTTTTTTAGTTACTTTGGAAAAAAAATATATTTTTTTAGTTACTTTGGAAAAAAATATATTTTTTTAGTTACTTTGGAAAAAAAAATATTTTTTTAGTTACTTTGGAAAAAAAAATATTTTTTTAGTTACTTTGGAAAAAAAAATATTTTTTTAGTTACTTTGGAAAAAAAAATATTTTTTTAGTTACTTTGGAAAAAAAAATATTTCTTTAGTTACTTTGGAAAAAAAAATATTTTTTTAGTTACTTTGGAAAAAAAAATATTTTTTTAGTTACTTTGGAAAAAAAAAATATTTTTTAGTTACTTTGGAAAAAAAAATATTTTTTTAGTTACTTTGGGAAAAAAAATATTTTTTTAGTTACTTTGGAAAAAAAAATATTTTTTTAGTTACTTTGGAAAAAAAAATATTTTTTTAGTTACTTTGGAAAAAAAAAAATTTTTTTAGTTACTTTGGGAAAAAAAAGTATTTTTTTAGTTACTTTGGAAAAAAAAAAAAAAATTTAGTTACTTTGGAAATTTTTTTTTTTTTTTAATTACTTTGGAAAAAAAATAATTTTTTAGTTACTTTGGAAAAAAAAATATTTTTTTAGTTACTTTGGGAAAAAAAATATTTTTTTAGTTACTTTGGAAAATTTTTTTTTTTTTTAGTTACTTTGGAAAAAAAAATATTTTTTTAGTTTCTTTGGAAAAAAAAAAAATTTTTTAGTTACTTTGGAAAAAAAAAAATTTTTTAGTTACTTTGGAAAAAAAATATTTTTTTAGTTTCTTTGGAAAAAAAAATATTTTTTTAGTTACTTTGGAAAAAAAAAATTTTTTTAGTTACTTTGGAAAAAAAAATATTTTTTTAGTTACTTTGGAAAAAAATATATTTTTTTAGTTACTTTGGAAAAAAATATATTTTTTTAGTTACTTTGGAAAAAAAAATATTTTTTTAGTTACTTTGGAAAAAAAAATATTTTTTTAGTTACTTTGGAAAAAAAAATATTTTTTTAGTTACTTTGGAAAAAAAAATATTTTTTTAGTTACTTTGGAAAAAAAAATATTTTTTTAGTTACTTTGGAAAAAAAAATATTTTTTTAGTTACTTTGGAAAAAAAAAATATTTTTTAGTTACTTTGGAAAAAAAAATATTTTTTTAGTTACTTTGGAAAAAAAAATATTTTTTTAGTTACTTTGGAAAAAAAAATATTTTTTTAGTTACTTTGGAAAAAAAAAAATTTTTTTAGTTACTTTGGAAAAAAAAATATTTTTTTAGTTACTTTGGAAAAAAAAATATTTTTTTAGTTACTTTGGAAAAAAAAATATTTTTTTAGTTACTTTGGAAAAAAAAATATTTTTTTAGTTACTTTGGAAAAAAAATATTTTTTTAGTTACTTTGGAAAAAAAAATATTTTTTTAGTTACTTTGGAAAAAAAAATATTTTTTTAGTTACTTTGGAAAAAAAAATATTTTTTTAGTTACTTTGGAAAAAAAAATATTTTTTTAGTTACTTTGGAAAAAAAAATATTTTTTTAGTTACTTTGGAAAAAAAAATATTTTTTTAGTTACTTTGGAAAAAAATATATTTTTTTAGTTACTTTGGAAAAAAAAATATTTTTTTAGTTACTTTGGAAAAAAAAATATTTTTTTAGTTACTTTGGAAAAAAAAATATTTTTTTAGTTACTTTGGAAAAAAAAATATTTTTTTAGTTACTTTGGAAAAAAAAATATTTTTTTAGTTACTTTGGAAAAAAATATATTTTTTTAGTTACTTTGGAAAAAAAAAAATTTTTTTAGTTACTTTGGAAAAAAAAATATTTTTTTAGTTTCTTTGGAAAAAAAAATATTTTTTTAGTTTCTTTGGAAAAAAAAATATTTTTTTAGTTACTTTGGAAAAAAAATATTTTTTTAGTTACATGGAAAAAAAAATATTTTTTTAGTTACTTTGGAAAAAAAAATATTTTTTTAGTTACTTTGGAAAAAAATATATTTTTTTAGTTACTTTGGAAAAAAAAATATTTTTTTAGTTTCTTTGGGAAAAAAAATATTTTTTTAGTTACTTTGGAAAAAAAAATATTTTTTTAGTTACTTTGGAAAAAAAAATATTTTTTTAGTTACTTTGGAAAAAAAAATATTTTTTAGTTACTTTGGAAAAAAAAATATTTTTTTAGTTACTTTGGAAAAAAAAATATTTTTTTAGTTACTTTGGAAAAAAAAATATTTTTTTAGTTACTTTGGAAAAAAAAATATTTTTTTAGTTACTTTGGAAAAAAAAAATTTTTTTTAGTTACTTTGGAAAAAAAAATATTTTTTTAGTTTCTTTGGAAAAAAAAATATTTTTTTAGTTACTTTGGAAAAAAAAATATTTTTTTAGTTACTTTGGGGAAAAAAAGTATTTTTTTAGTTACTTTGGAAAAAAAAAAAAATTTAGTTACTTTGGAAATTTTTTTTTTTTTTTAATTACTTTGGAAAAAAAAATAATTTTTTAGTTACTTTGGAAAAAAAAATATTTTTTTAGTTACTTTGGAAAAAAAAAATTTTTTTTAGTTACTTTGGAAAAAAAAATATTTTTTTAGTTACTTTGGGGAAAAAAAATAATTTTTAGTTACTTTGGAAAAAAATTATTTTTTTTAGTTACTTTGGAAAAAAAAATATTTTTTTAGTTTCTTTGGAAAAAAAAAAATTTTTTTAGTTACTTTGGAAAAAAATTTTTTTTTTAGTTACTTTGGAAAAAAAAAATATTTTTTTAGTTACTTTGGAAAAAAAAATATTTTTTTAGTTACTTTGGAAAAAAAAATATTTTTTTAGTTACTTTGGAAAAAAAATATTTTTTTAGTTACTTTGGAAAAAAAAATATTTTTTTAGTTACTTTGGAAAAAAAAATATTTTTTTAGTTACTTTGGAAAAAAAAATATTTTTTTAGTTAGTTTGGAAAAAAAAATATTTTTTTAGTTACTTTGGAAAAAAAAATATTTTTTTAATTACTTTGGAAAAAAAAATATTTTTTTAGTTACTTTGGAAAAAAAATATATTTTTTTAGTTACTTTGGAAAAAAATATATTTTTTTAGTTACTTTGGGAAAAAAAATATTTTTTTAGTTACTTTGGAAAAAAAAATATTTTTTTAGTTACTTTGGAAAAAAAAATATTTTTTTAGTTACTTTGGAAAAAAAAAAAATTTTTTAGTTACTTTGGAAAAAAAAATATTTTTTTAGTTACTTTGGAAAAAAAAATATTTTTTTAGTTACTTTGGAAAAAAAAATATTTTTTTAGTTACTTTGGAAAAAAAAAATATTTTTTAGTTACTTTGGAAAAAAAAATATTTTTTTAGTTACTTTGGAAAAAAAAATATTTTTTTAGTTACTTTGGAAAAAAAAATATTTTTTTAGTTACTTTGGAAAAAAAAATATTTTTTTAGTTACTTTGGAAAAAAAAAAAAATTTTTAGTTACTTTGGGGAAAAAAAGTATTTTTTTAGTTACTTTGGAAAAAAAAAAAAAATTTAGTTACTTTGGAAATTTTTTTTTTTTTTTAATTACTTTGGAAAAAAAATAATTTTTTAGTTACTTTGGAAAAAAAAATATTTTTTTAGTTACTTTGGGAAAAAAAAAAATTTTTTAGTTACTTTGGAAAAATTTTTTTTTTTTAGTTACTTTGGAAAAAAAAATATTTTTTTAGTTTCTTTGGAAAAAAAAAATTTTTTTTAGTTACTTTGGAAAAAAAAAATTTTTTTAGTTACTTTGGAAAAAAAATATTTTTTTAGTTTCTTTGGAAAAAAAAAATTTTTTTTAGTTACTTTGGAAAAAAAAAATTTTTTTAGTTACTTTGGAAAAAAAAATATTTTTTTAGTTACTTTGGAAAAAAATATATTTTTTTAGTTACTTTGGAAAAAAATATATTTTTTTAGTTACTTTGGAAAAAAAAATATTTTTTTAGTTACTTTGGAAAAAAAAATATTTTTTTAGTTACTTTGGAAAAAAAAATATTTTTTTAGTTACTTTGGAAAAAAAAATATTTTTTTAGTTACTTTGGAAAAAAAAATATTTTTTTAGTTACTTTGGAAAAAAAAATATTTTTTTAGTTACTTTGGAAAAAAAAAATATTTTTTAGTTACTTTGGAAAAAAAAATATTTTTTTAGTTACTTTGGAAAAAAAAATATTTTTTTAGTTACTTTGGAAAAAAAAATATTTTTTTAGTTACTTTGGAAAAAAAAAAAATTTTTTAGTTACTTTGGAAAAAAAAATATTTTTTTAGTTACTTTGGAAAAAAAAATATTTTTTTAGTTACTTTGGAAAAAAAAATATTTTTTTAGTTACTTTGGAAAAAAAAATATTTTTTTAGTTACTTTGGAAAAAAAATATTTTTTTAGTTACTTTGGAAAAAAAAATATTTTTTTAGTTACTTTGGAAAAAAAAATATTTTTTTAGTTACTTTGGAAAAAAAAATATTTTTTTAGTTACTTTGGAAAAAAAAATATTTTTTTAGTTACTTTGGAAAAAAAAATATTTTTTTAGTTACTTTGGAAAAAAAAATATTTTTTTAGTTACTTTGGAAAAAAAAATATTTTTTTAGTTACTTTGGAAAAAAAAATATTTTTTTAGTTACTTTGGAAAAAAAAATATTTTTTTAGTTACTTTGGAAAAAAATATATTTTTTTAGTTACTTTGGAAAAAAAAAAATTTTTTTAGTTACTTTGGAAAAAAAAATATTTTTTTAGTTTCTTTGGAAAAAAAAATATTTTTTTAGTTTCTTTGGAAAAAAAAATATTTTTTTAGTTACTTTGGAAAAAAAATATTTTTTTAGTTACATGGAAAAAAAAATATTTTTTTAGTTACTTTGGAAAAAAAAATATTTTTTTAGTTACTTTGGAAAAAAAAATATTTTTTTAGTTACTTTGGAAAAAAAAATATTTTTTTAGTTACTTTGGAAAAAAAAATATTTTTTAGTTACTTTGGAAAAAAAAATATTTTTTTAGTTACTTTGGAAAAAAAAATATTTTTTTAGTTACTTTGGAAAAAAAAATATTTTTTTAGTTACTTTGGAAAAAAAAATATTTTTTTAGTTACTTTGGAAAAAAAAAATTTTTTTTAGTTACTTTGGAAAAAAAAATATTTTTTTAGTTTCTTTGGAAAAAAAAATATTTTTTTAGTTACTTTGGAAAAAAAAATATTTTTTTAGTTACTTTGGGGAAAAAAAGTATTTTTTTAGTTACTTTGGAAAAAAAAAAAAATTTAGTTACTTTGGAAATTTTTTTTTTTTTTTAATTACTTTGGAAAAAAAAATAATTTTTTAGTTACTTTGGAAAAAAAAATATTTTTTTAGTTACTTTGGAAAAAAAAAATTTTTTTTAGTTACTTTGGAAAAAAAAATATTTTTTTAGTTACTTTGGGGAAAAAAAATAATTTTTAGTTACTTTGGAAAAAAATTATTTTTTTTAGTTACTTTGGAAAAAAAAATATTTTTTTAGTTTCTTTGGAAAAAAAAAAATTTTTTTAGTTACTTTGGAAAAAATTTTTTTTTTTAGTTACTTTGGAAAAAAAAAATATTTTTTTAGTTACTTTGGAAAAAAAAATATTTTTTTAGTTACTTTGGAAAAAAAAATATTTTTTTAGTTACTTTGGAAAAAAAATATTTTTTTAGTTACTTTGGAAAAAAAAATATTTTTTTAGTTACTTTGGAAAAAAAAATATTTTTTTAGTTACTTTGGAAAAAAAAATATTTTTTTAGTTAGTTTGGAAAAAAAAATATTTTTTTAGTTACTTTGGAAAAAAAAATATTTTTTTAATTACTTTGGAAAAAAAAATATTTTTTTAGTTACTTTGGAAAAAAAATATATTTTTTTAGTTACTTTGGAAAAAAATATATTTTTTTAGTTACTTTGGGAAAAAAAATATTTTTTTAGTTACTTTGGAAAAAAAAATATTTTTTTAGTTACTTTGGAAAAAAAAATATTTTTTTAGTTACTTTGGAAAAAAAAAAAATTTTTTAGTTACTTTGGAAAAAAAAATATTTTTTTAGTTACTTTGGAAAAAAAAATATTTTTTTAGTTACTTTGGAAAAAAAAATATTTTTTTAGTTACTTTGGAAAAAAAAAATATTTTTTAGTTACTTTGGAAAAAAAAATATTTTTTTAGTTACTTTGGAAAAAAAAATATTTTTTTAGTTACTTTGGAAAAAAAAATATTTTTTTAGTTACTTTGGAAAAAAAAATATTTTTTTAGTTACTTTGGAAAAAAAAAAAATTTTTTAGTTACTTTGGGGAAAAAAAGTATTTTTTTAGTTACTTTGGAAAAAAAAAAAAAATTTAGTTACTTTGGAAATTTTTTTTTTTTTTTAATTACTTTGGAAAAAAAATAATTTTTTAGTTACTTTGGAAAAAAAAATATTTTTTTAGTTACTTTGGGAAAAAAAAAAATTTTTTAGTTACTTTGGAAAAATTTTTTTTTTTTAGTTACTTTGGAAAAAAAAATATTTTTTTAGTTTCTTTGGAAAAAAAAAATTTTTTTTAGTTACTTTGGAAAAAAAAAATTTTTTTAGTTACTTTGGAAAAAAAATATTTTTTTAGTTTCTTTGGAAAAAAAAAATTTTTTTTAGTTACTTTGGAAAAAAAAAATTTTTTTAGTTACTTTGGAAAAAAAAATATTTTTTTAGTTACTTTGGAAAAAAATATATTTTTTTAGTTACTTTGGAAAAAAATATATTTTTTTAGTTACTTTGGAAAAAAAAATATTTTTTTAGTTACTTTGGAAAAAAAAATATTTTTTTAGTTACTTTGGAAAAAAAAATATTTTTTTAGTTACTTTGGAAAAAAAAATATTTTTTTAGTTACTTTGGAAAAAAAAATATTTTTTTAGTTACTTTGGAAAAAAAAATATTTTTTTAGTTACTTTGGAAAAAAAAAATATTTTTTAGTTACTTTGGAAAAAAAAATATTTTTTTAGTTACTTTGGAAAAAAAAATATTTTTTTAGTTACTTTGGAAAAAAAAATATTTTTTTAGTTACTTTGGAAAAAAAAAAAATTTTTTAGTTACTTTGGAAAAAAAAATATTTTTTTAGTTACTTTGGAAAAAAAAATATTTTTTTAGTTACTTTGGAAAAAAAAATATTTTTTTAGTTACTTTGGAAAAAAAAATATTTTTTTAGTTACTTTGGAAAAAAAATATTTTTTTAGTTACTTTGGAAAAAAAAATATTTTTTTAGTTACTTTGGAAAAAAAAATATTTTTTTAGTTACTTTGGAAAAAAAAATATTTTTTTAGTTACTTTGGAAAAAAAAATATTTTTTTAGTTACTTTGGAAAAAAAAATATTTTTTTAGTTACTTTGGAAAAAAAAATATTTTTTTAGTTACTTTGGAAAAAAAAATATTTTTTTAGTTACTTTGGAAAAAAAAATATTTTTTTAGTTACTTTGGAAAAAAAAATATTTTTTTAGTTACTTTGGAAAAAAATATATTTTTTTAGTTACTTTGGAAAAAAAAAAATTTTTTTAGTTACTTTGGAAAAAAAAATATTTTTTTAGTTTCTTTGGAAAAAAAAATATTTTTTTAGTTTCTTTGGAAAAAAAAATATTTTTTTAGTTACTTTGGAAAAAAAATATTTTTTTAGTTACATGGAAAAAAAAATATTTTTTTAGTTACTTTGGAAAAAAAAATATTTTTTTAGTTACTTTGGAAAAAAAAATATTTTTTTAGTTACTTTGGAAAAAAATATATTTTTTTAGTTACTTTGGAAAAAAAAATATTTTTTTAGTTTCTTTGGAAAAAAAAATATTTTTTTAGTTACTTTGGAAAAAAAAATATTTTTTTAGTTACTTTGGAAAAAAAAATATTTTTTTAGTTACTTTGGAAAAAAAAAATATTTTTTAGTTACTTTGGAAAAAAAAATATTTTTTTAGTTACTTTGGAAAAAAAAATATTTTTTTAGTTACTTTGGAAAAAAAAATATTTTTTTAGTTACTTTGGAAAAAAAAATATTTTTTTAGTTACTTTGGAAAAAAAAATTTTTTTTTAGTTACTTTGGAAAAAAAAATATTTTTTTAGTTTCTTTGGAAAAAAAAATATTTTTTTAGTTACTTTGGAAAAAAAAATATTTTTTTAGTTACTTTGGGGAAAAAAAGTATTTTTTTAGTTACTTTGGAAAAAAAAAAAATTTAGTTACTTTGGAAATTTTTTTTTTTTTTAATTACTTTGGAAAAAAAAATAATTTTTTAGTTACTTTGGAAAAAAAAATATTTTTTTAGTTACTTTGGAAAAAAAAAAAATTTTTTAGTTACTTTGGAAAAAAAAATATTTTTTTAGTTACTTTGGGGAAAAAAATAATTTTTAGTTACTTTGGAAAAAAATTATTTTTTTTAGTTACTTTGGAAAAAAAAATATTTTTTTAGTTTCTTTGGAAAAAAAAAAATTTTTTAGTTACTTTGGAAAAAAAAATTTTTTTTAGTTACTTTGGAAAAAAAAAATATTTTTTTAGTTACTTTGGAAAAAAAAATATTTTTTTAGTTACTTTGGAAAAAAAAATATTTTTTTAGTTACTTTGGAAAAAAAATATTTTTTTAGTTACTTTGGAAAAAAAAATATTTTTTTAGTTACTTTGGAAAAAAAAATATTTTTTTAGTTACTTTGGAAAAAAAAATATTTTTTTAGTTAGTTTGGAAAAAAAAATATTTTTTTAGTTACTTTGGAAAAAAAAATATTTTTTTAATTACTTTGGAAAAAAAAATATTTTTTTAGTTACTTTGGAAAAAAAATATATTTTTTTAGTTACTTTGGAAAAAAATATATTTTTTTAGTTACTTTGGGAAAAAAAATATTTTTTTAGTTACTTTGGAAAAAAAAATATTTTTTTAGTTACTTTGGAAAAAAAAATATTTTTTTAGTTACTTTGGAAAAAAAAAAAAAATTTTAGTTACTTTGGAAAAAAAAATATTTTTTTAGTTACTTTGGAAAAAAAAATATTTTTTTAGTTACTTTGGAAAAAAAAATATTTTTTTAGTTACTTTGGAAAAAAAAAATATTTTTTAGTTACTTTGGAAAAAAAAATATTTTTTTAGTTACTTTGGAAAAAAAAATATTTTTTTAGTTACTTTGGAAAAAAAAATATTTTTTTAGTTACTTTGGAAAAAAAAATATTTTTTTAGTTACTTTGGAAAAAAAAAAAATTTTTTAGTTACTTTGGGAAAAAAAAGTATTTTTTTAGTTACTTTGGAAAAAAAAAAAAATTTAGTTACTTTGGAAATTTTTTTTTTTTTTAATTACTTTGGAAAAAAAATAATTTTTTAGTTACTTTGGAAAAAAAATATTTTTTTAGTTACTTTGGGAAAAAAAAATTTTTTTAGTTACTTTGGAAAAAAAAAATATTTTTTAGTTACTTTGGAAAAAAAAATATTTTTTTAGTTACTTTGGAAAAAAAAATATTTTTTTAGTTACTTTGGAAAAAAAAATATTTTTTTAGTTACTTTGGAAAAAAAAATATTTTTTTAGTTACTTTGGAAAAAAAAAATTTTTTTTAGTTACTTTGGGAAAAAAAAGTATTTTTTTAGTTACTTTGGAAAAAAAAATATTTTTTTAGTTACTTTGGAAAAAAAAATATTTTTTTAGTTACTTTGGAAAAAAAAATATTTTTTTAGTTTCTTTGGAAAAAAAAAAAAAATTTTAGTTTCTTTGGAAAAAAAAATATTTTTTTAGTTTCTTTGGAAAAAAAAATATTTTTTTAGTTACTTTGGAAAAAAAAAAATTTTTTTAGTTTCTTTGGAAAAAAAAAAATTTTTTTAGTTACTTTGGAAAAAAAAATATTTTTTTAGTTTCTTTGGAAAAAAAAATATTTTTTTAGTTACTTTGGAAAAAAAATATTTTTTTAGTTACATGGAAAAAAAAATATTTTTTTAGTTACTTTGGAAAAAAAAATATTTTTTTAGTTACTTTGGGAAAAAAAATATTTTTTTAGTTACTTTGGAAAAAAAATATATTTTTTTAGTTACTTTGGAAAAAAATATATTTTTTTAGTTACTTTGGAAAAAAAAATATTTTTTTAGTTACTTTGGAAAAAAAAATATTTTTTTAGTTACTTTGGAAAAAAAAATATTTTTTTAGTTACTTTGGAAAAAAATATATATTTTTAGTTACTTTGGAAAAAAAAATATTTTTTTAGTTACTTTGGAAAAAAAATTATTTTTTTAGTTACTTTGGAAAAAAAAATATTTTTTTAGTTAGTTTGGAAAAAAAAATATTTTTTTAGTTACTTTGGAAAAAAAAAATATTTTTTAGTTACTTTGGAAAAAAAAATATTTTTTTAGTTACTTTGGAAAAAAAATATATTTTTTTAGTTACTTTGGAAAAAAATATATTTTTTTAGTTACTTTGGAAAAAAAAATATTTTTTTAGTTACTTTGGAAAAAAAAATATTTTTTTAGTTACTTTGGAAAAAAAAATATTTTTTTAGTTACTTTGGAAAAAAAAATATTTTTTTAGTTACTTTGGAAAAAAAAATATTTCTTTAGTTACTTTGGAAAAAAAAATATTTTTTTAGTTACTTTGGAAAAAAAAATATTTTTTTAGTTACTTTGGAAAAAAAAAATATTTTTTAGTTACTTTGGAAAAAAAAATATTTTTTTAGTTACTTTGGGAAAAAAAATATTTTTTTAGTTACTTTGGAAAAAAAAATATTTTTTTAGTTACTTTGGAAAAAAAAATATTTTTTTAGTTACTTTGGAAAAAAAAAAATTTTTTTAGTTACTTTGGGAAAAAAAAGTATTTTTTTAGTTACTTTGGAAAAAAAAAAAAAATTTAGTTACTTTGGAAATTTTTTTTTTTTTTAATTACTTTGGAAAAAAAATAATTTTTTAGTTACTTTGGAAAAAAAAATATTTTTTTAGTTACTTTGGGAAAAAAAAAAATTTTTTAGTTACTTTGGAAATTTTTTTTTTTTTTTAGTTACTTTGGAAAAAAAAATATTTTTTTAGTTTCTTTGGAAAAAAAAAAATTTTTTTAGTTACTTTGGAAAAAAAAAATTTTTTTAGTTACTTTGGAAAAAAAATATTTTTTTAGTTTCTTTGGAAAAAAAAATATTTTTTTAGTTACTTTGGAAAAAAAAAATTTTTTTAGTTACTTTGGAAAAAAAAATATTTTTTTAGTTACTTTGGAAAAAAATATATTTTTTTAGTTACTTTGGAAAAAAATATATTTTTTTAGTTACTTTGGAAAAAAAAATATTTTTTTAGTTACTTTGGAAAAAAAAATATTTTTTTAGTTACTTTGGAAAAAAAAATATTTTTTTAGTTACTTTGGAAAAAAAAATATTTTTTTAGTTACTTTGGAAAAAAAAATATTTTTTTAGTTACTTTGGAAAAAAAAATATTTTTTTAGTTACTTTGGAAAAAAAAAATATTTTTTAGTTACTTTGGAAAAAAAAATATTTTTTTAGTTACTTTGGAAAAAAAATATATTTTTTTAGTTACTTTGGAAAAAAAAATATTTTTTTAGTTACTTTGGAAAAAAAAAAAATTTTTTAGTTACTTTGGAAAAAAAAATATTTTTTTAGTTACTTTGGAAAAAAAAATATTTTTTTAGTTACTTTGGAAAAAAAAATATTTTTTTAGTTACTTTGGAAAAAAAAATATTTTTTTAGTTACTTTGGAAAAAAAATATTTTTTTAGTTACTTTGGAAAAAAAAATATTTTTTTAGTTACTTTGGAAAAAAAAATATTTTTTTAGTTACTTTGGAAAAAAAAATATTTTTTTAGTTACTTTGGAAAAAAAAATATTTTTTTAGTTACTTTGGAAAAAAAAATATTTTTTTAGTTACTTTGGAAAAAAAAATATTTTTTTAGTTACTTTGGAAAAAAATATATTTTTTTAGTTACTTTGGAAAAAAAAATATTTTTTTAGTTACTTTGGAAAAAAAAATATTTTTTTAGTTACTTTGGAAAAAAAAATATTTTTTTAGTTACTTTGGAAAAAAAAATATTTTTTTAGTTACTTTGGAAAAAAAAATATTTTTTTAGTTACTTTGGAAAAAAATATATTTTTTTAGTTACTTTGGAAAAAAAAAAATTTTTTTAGTTACTTTGGAAAAAAAAATATTTTTTTAGTTTCTTTGGAAAAAAAAATATTTTTTTAGTTTCTTTGGAAAAAAAAATATTTTTTTAGTTACTTTGGAAAAAAAATATTTTTTTAGTTACATGGAAAAAAAAATATTTTTTTAGTTACTTTGGAAAAAAAAATATTTTTTTAGTTACTTTGGAAAAAAAAATATTTTTTTAGTTACTTTGGAAAAAAATATATTTTTTTAGTTACTTTGGAAAAAAAAATATTTTTTTAGTTTCTTTGGAAAAAAAAATATTTTTTTAGTTACTTTGGAAAAAAAAATATTTTTTTAGTTACTTTGGAAAAAAAAATATTTTTTTAGTTACTTTGGAAAAAAAAAATATTTTTTAGTTACTTTGGAAAAAAAAATATTTTTTTAGTTACTTTGGAAAAAAAAATATTTTTTTAGTTACTTTGGAAAAAAAAATATTTTTTTAGTTACTTTGGAAAAAAAAATATTTTTTTAGTTACTTTGGAAAAAAAAAAATTTTTTTAGTTACTTTGGAAAAAAAAATATTTTTTTAGTTTCTTTGGAAAAAAAAATATTTTTTTAGTTACTTTGGAAAAAAAAATATTTTTTTAGTTACTTTGGGGAAAAAAAGTATTTTTTTAGTTACTTTGGAAAAAAAAAAAAATTTAGTTACTTTGGAATTTTTTTTTTTTTTTTAATTACTTTGGAAAAAAAAATAATTTTTTAGTTACTTTGGAAAAAAAAATATTTTTTTAGTTACTTTGGAAAAAAAAAATTTTTTTTAGTTACTTTGGAAAAAAAAATATTTTTTTAGTTACTTTGGGGAAAAAAAATAATTTTTAGTTACTTTGGAAAAAAATTATTTTTTTTAGTTACTTTGGAAAAAAAAATATTTTTTTAGTTTCTTTGGAAAAAAAAAAAATTTTTTAGTTACTTTGGAAAAAAAATTTTTTTTTAGTTACTTTGGAAAAAAAAAATATTTTTTTAGTTACTTTGGAAAAAAAAATATTTTTTTAGTTACTTTGGAAAAAAAAATATTTTTTTAGTTACTTTGGAAAAAAAATATTTTTTTAGTTACTTTGGAAAAAAAAATATTTTTTTAGTTACTTTGGAAAAAAAAATATTTTTTTAGTTACTTTGGAAAAAAAAATATTTTTTTAGTTAGTTTGGAAAAAAAAATATTTTTTTAGTTACTTTGGAAAAAAAAATATTTTTTTAATTACTTTGGAAAAAAAAATATTTTTTTAGTTACTTTGGAAAAAAAATATATTTTTTTAGTTACTTTGGAAAAAAATATATTTTTTTAGTTACTTTGGGAAAAAAAATATTTTTTTAGTTACTTTGGAAAAAAAAATATTTTTTTAGTTACTTTGGAAAAAAAAATATTTTTTTAGTTACTTTGGAAAAAAAAAAATTTTTTTAGTTACTTTGGAAAAAAAAATATTTTTTTAGTTACTTTGGAAAAAAAAATATTTTTTTAGTTACTTTGGAAAAAAAAATATTTTTTTAGTTACTTTGGAAAAAAAAAATATTTTTTAGTTACTTTGGAAAAAAAAAAATTTTTTTAGTTACTTTGGAAAAAAAAATATTTTTTTAGTTACTTTGGAAAAAAAAATATTTTTTTAGTTACTTTGGAAAAAAAAATATTTTTTTAGTTACTTTGGAAAAAAAAAAAATTTTTTAGTTACTTTGGGAAAAAAAAGTATTTTTTTAGTTACTTTGGAAAAAAAAAAAAAATTTAGTTACTTTGGAAATTTTTTTTTTTTTTAATTACTTTGGAAAAAAAATAATTTTTTAGTTACTTTGGAAAAAAAATATTTTTTTAGTTACTTTGGGAAAAATTTTTTTTTTTAGTTACTTTGGAAAAAAAAAATATTTTTTAGTTACTTTGGAAAAAAAAATATTTTTTTAGTTACTTTGGAAAAAAAAATATTTTTTTAGTTACTTTGGAAAAAAAAATATTTTTTTAGTTACTTTGGAAAAAAAAATATTTTTTTAGTTACTTTGGAAAAAAAAAAAATTTTTTAGTTACTTTGGGAAAAAAAGTATTTTTTTAGTTACTTTGGAAAAAAAAAAAAAAATTTAGTTACTTTGGAAATTTTTTTTTTTTTTTAATTACTTTGGAAAAAAAATAATTTTTTAGTTACTTTGGAAAAAAAAATATTTTTTTAGTTACTTTGGGAAAAAAAATAATTTTTTAGTTACTTTGGAAATTTTTTTTTTTTTTTAGTTACTTTGGAAAAAAAAATTTTTTTTTAGTTACTTTGGAAAAAAAAATTTTTTTTTAGTTACTTTGGAAAAAAAATTTTTTTTTAGTTACTTTGGAAAAAAAAATATTTTTTTAGTTACTTTGGAAAAAAAAATATTTTTTTAGTTTCTTTGGAAAAAAAAAATTTTTTTTAGTTACTTTGGAAAAAAAAATATTTTTTTAGTTTCTTTGGAAAAAAAAATATTTTTTTAGTTACTTTGGAAAAAAAAATTTTTTTTAGTTACTTTGGAAAAAAAAATATTTTTTTAGTTACTTTGGAAAAAAAAATATTTTTTTAGTTACTTTGGAAAAAAAAAATTTTTTTTAGTTTCTTTGGAAAAAAAAATATTTTTTTAGTTTCTTTGGAAAAAAAAATATTTTTTTAGTTACTTTGGAAAAAAATATATTTTTTTAGTTACTTTGGAAAAAAAAATATTTTTTTAGTTACTTTGGAAAAAAAAATATTTTTTTAGTTACTTTGGAAAAAAAAATATTTTTTTAGTTACTTTGGAAAAAAAAATATTTTTTTAGTTACTTTGGAAAAAAAAAAATTTTTTAGTTACTTTGGGAAAAAAAAGTATTTTTTTAGTTACTTTGGAAAAAAAAAAAAAAATTTAGTTACTTTGGAAATTTTTTTTTTTTTTTAATTACTTTGGAAAAAAAATAATTTTTTAGTTACTTTGGAAAAAAAAATATTTTTTTAGTTACTTTGGGAAAAAAAAAAATGTTTTAGTTACTTTGGAAAAAAAAAATATTTTTTAGTTACTTTGGAAAAAAAAATATTTTTTTAGTTACTTTGGAAAAAAAAATATTTTTTTAGTTACTTTGGAAAAAAAAATATTTTTTTAGTTACTTTGGAAAAAAAAATATTTTTTTAGTTACTTTGGAAAAAAAAAAAAATTTTAGTTACTTTGGGAAAAAAAAGTATTTTTTTAGTTACTTTGGAAAAAAAATATTTTTTTAGTTACTTTGGAAAAAAAAATATTTTTTTAGTTACTTTGGAAAAAAAATATTTTTTTAGTTACTTTGGAAAAAAAAAAAATTTTTTAGTTACTTTGGGAAAAAAAAGTATTTTTTTAGTTACTTTGGAAAAAAAAAAAAAATTTAGTTACTTTGGAAATTTTTTTTTTTTTTTAATTACTTTGGAAAAAAAATAATTTTTTAGTTACTTTGGAAAAAAAAATATTTTTTTAGTTACTTTGGGAAAAAAAAAATTTTTTTTAGTTACTTTGGAAAATTTTTTTTTTTTTTAGTTACTTTGGAAAAAAAAATATTTTTTTAGTTACTTTGGAAAAAAAAATATTTTTTTAGTTACTTTGGAAAAAAAAATATTTTTTTAGTTACTTTGGAAAAAAAAATATTTTTTTAGTTACTTTGGAAAAAAAAATATTTTTTTAGTTACTTTGGAAAAAAAAATATTTCTTTAGTTACTTTGGAAAAAAAAATATTTTTTTAGTTACTTTGGAAAAAAAAATATTTTTTTAGTTACTTTGGAAAAAAAAAATATTTTTTAGTTACTTTGGAAAAAAAAATATTTTTTTAGTTACTTTGGGAAAAAAAATATTTTTTTAGTTACTTTGGAAAAAAAAATATTTTTTTAGTTACTTTGGAAAAAAAAATATTTTTTTAGTTACTTTGGAAAAAAAAAAATTTTTTTAGTTACTTTGGGAAAAAAAAGTATTTTTTTAGTTACTTTGGAAAAAAAAAAAAAATTTAGTTACTTTGGAAATTTTTTTTTTTTTTTAATTACTTTGGAAAAAAAATAATTTTTTAGTTACTTTGGAAAAAAAAATATTTTTTTAGTTACTTTGGGAAAAAAAAAAATTTTTTAGTTACTTTGGAAATTTTTTTTTTTTTTAGTTACTTTGGAAAAAAAAATATTTTTTTAGTTTCTTTGGAAAAAAAAAAATTTTTTTAGTTACTTTGGAAAAAAAAAATTTTTTTAGTTACTTTGGAAAAAAAATATTTTTTTAGTTTCTTTGGAAAAAAAAATATTTTTTTAGTTACTTTGGAAAAAAAAAATTTTTTTAGTTACTTTGGAAAAAAAAATATTTTTTTAGTTACTTTGGAAAAAAATATATTTTTTTAGTTACTTTGGAAAAAAATATATTTTTTTAGTTACTTTGGAAAAAAAAATATTTTTTTAGTTACTTTGGAAAAAAAAATATTTTTTTAGTTACTTTGGAAAAAAAAATATTTTTTTAGTTACTTTGGAAAAAAAAATATATTTTTAGTTACTTTGGAAAAAAAAATATTTTTTTAGTTACTTTGGAAAAAAAAATATTTTTTTAGTTACTTTGGAAAAAAAAAATATTTTTTAGTTACTTTGGAAAAAAAAATATTTTTTTAGTTACTTTGGAAAAAAAATATATTTTTTTAGTTACTTTGGAAAAAAAATATTTTTTTAGTTACTTTGGAAAAAAAAAAAATTTTTTAGTTACTTTGGAAAAAAAAATATTTTTTTAGTTACTTTGGAAAAAAAAATATTTTTTTAGTTACTTTGGAAAAAAAAATATTTTTTTAGTTACTTTGGAAAAAAAAATATTTTTTTAGTTACTTTGGAAAAAAAATATTTTTTTAGTTACTTTGGAAAAAAAAATATTTTTTTAGTTACTTTGGAAAAAAAAATATTTTTTTAGTTACTTTGGAAAAAAAAATATTTTTTTAGTTACTTTGGAAAAAAAAATATTTTTTTAGTTACTTTGGAAAAAAAAATATTTTTTTAGTTACTTTGGAAAAAAAAATATTTTTTTAGTTACTTTGGAAAAAAATATATTTTTTTAGTTACTTTGGAAAAAAATATATTTTTTTAGTTACTTTGGAAAAAAAAATATTTTTTTAGTTACTTTGGAAAAAAAAATATTTTTTTAGTTACTTTGGAAAAAAAAATATTTTTTTAGTTACTTTGGAAAAAAAAATATTTTTTTAGTTACTTTGGAAAAAAATATATTTTTTTAGTTACTTTGGAAAAAAAAAAATTTTTTTAGTTACTTTGGAAAAAAAAATATTTTTTTAGTTTCTTTGGAAAAAAAAATATTTTTTTAGTTTCTTTGGAAAAAAAAATATTTTTTTAGTTACTTTGGAAAAAAAATATTTTTTTAGTTACATGGAAAAAAAAATATTTTTTTAGTTACTTTGGAAAAAAAAATATTTTTTTAGTTACTTTGGAAAAAAAAATATTTTTTTAGTTACTTTGGAAAAAAATATATTTTTTTAGTTACTTTGGAAAAAAAAATATTTTTTTAGTTTCTTTGGAAAAAAAAATATTTTTTTAGTTACTTTGGAAAAAAAAATATTTTTTTAGTTACTTTGGAAAAAAAAATATTTTTTTAGTTACTTTGGAAAAAAAAAATATTTTTTAGTTACTTTGGAAAAAAAAATATTTTTTTAGTTACTTTGGAAAAAAAAATATTTTTTTAGTTACTTTGGAAAAAAAAATATTTTTTTAGTTACTTTGGAAAAAAAAATATTTTTTTAGTTACTTTGGAAAAAAAAAATTTTTTTTAGTTACTTTGGAAAAAAAAATATTTTTTTAGTTTCTTTGGAAAAAAAAATATTTTTTTAGTTACTTTGGAAAAAAAAATATTTTTTTAGTTACTTTGGGGAAAAAAAGTATTTTTTTAGTTACTTTGGAAAAAAAAAAAAATTTAGTTACTTTGGAATTTTTTTTTTTTTTTTAATTACTTTGGAAAAAAAAATAATTTTTTAGTTACTTTGGAAAAAAAAATATTTTTTTAGTTACTTTGGAAAAAAAAAAATTTTTTTAGTTACTTTGGAAAAAAAAATATTTTTTTAGTTACTTTGGGGAAAAAAAATAATTTTTAGTTACTTTGGAAAAAAATTATTTTTTTTAGTTACTTTGGAAAAAAAAATATTTTTTTAGTTTCTTTGGAAAAAAAAAAAATTTTTTAGTTACTTTGGAAAAAAAAATTTTTTTTAGTTACTTTGGAAAAAAAAAATATTTTTTTAGTTACTTTGGAAAAAAAATATTTTTTTAGTTACTTTGGAAAAAAAAATATTTTTTTAGTTACTTTGGAAAAAAAATATTTTTTTAGTTACTTTGGAAAAAAAAATATTTTTTTAGTTACTTTGGAAAAAAAAATATTTTTTTAGTTACTTTGGAAAAAAAAATATTTTTTTAGTTAGTTTGGAAAAAAAAATATTTTTTTAGTTACTTTGGAAAAAAAAATATTTTTTTAATTACTTTGGAAAAAAAAATATTTTTTTAGTTACTTTGGAAAAAAAATATATTTTTTTAGTTACTTTGGAAAAAAATATATTTTTTTAGTTACTTTGGGAAAAAAAATATTTTTTTAGTTACTTTGGAAAAAAAAATATTTTTTTAGTTACTTTGGAAAAAAAAATATTTTTTTAGTTACTTTGGAAAAAAAAAAAATTTTTTAGTTACTTTGGAAAAAAAAATATTTTTTTAGTTACTTTGGAAAAAAAAATATTTTTTTAGTTACTTTGGAAAAAAAAATATTTTTTTAGTTACTTTGGAAAAAAAAAATATTTTTTAGTTACTTTGGAAAAAAAAAAATTTTTTTAGTTACTTTGGAAAAAAAAATATTTTTTTAGTTACTTTGGAAAAAAAAATATTTTTTTAGTTACTTTGGAAAAAAAAATATTTTTTTAGTTACTTTGGAAAAAAAAAAAATTTTTTAGTTACTTTGGGAAAAAAAAGTATTTTTTTAGTTACTTTGGAAAAAAAAAAAAAATTTAGTTACTTTGGAAATTTTTTTTTTTTTTAATTACTTTGGAAAAAAAATAATTTTTTAGTTACTTTGGAAAAAAAATATTTTTTTAGTTACTTTGGGAAAAATTTTTTTTTTTAGTTACTTTGGAAAAAAAAAATATTTTTTAGTTACTTTGGAAAAAAAAATATTTTTTTAGTTACTTTGGAAAAAAAAATATTTTTTTAGTTACTTTGGAAAAAAAAATATTTTTTTAGTTACTTTGGAAAAAAAAATATTTTTTTAGTTACTTTGGAAAAAAAAAA
Organism: Melanostigma gelatinosum; assembly: GCF_949748355.1. Taxonomy (NCBI): domain Eukaryota; kingdom Metazoa; phylum Chordata; class Actinopteri; order Perciformes; family Zoarcidae; genus Melanostigma; species Melanostigma gelatinosum. The sequence continues at coordinate 21,548 of NW_027635212.1, read as the reverse complement.
AATTTTTTAGTTACTTTGGGAAAAAAAGTATTTTTTTAGTTACTTTGGAAAAAAAAAAAAAAATTTAGTTACTTTGGAAATTTTTTTTTTTTTTTAATTACTTTGGAAAAAAAATAATTTTTTAGTTACTTTGGAAAAAAAAATATTTTTTTAGTTACTTTGGGAAAAAAAATAATTTTTTAGTTACTTTGGAAATTTTTTTTTTTTTTTAGTTACTTTGGAAAAAAAAATTTTTTTTTAGTTACTTTGGAAAAAAAAATTTTTTTTTAGTTACTTTGGAAAAAAAAAATTTTTTTAGTTACTTTGGAAAAAAAAATATTTTTTTAGTTACTTTGGAAAAAAAAATATTTTTTTAGTTTCTTTGGAAAAAAAAAATTTTTTTTAGTTACTTTGGAAAAAAAAATATTTTTTTAGTTTCTTTGGAAAAAAAAATATTTTTTTAGTTACTTTGGAAAAAAAAAATTTTTTTAGTTACTTTGGAAAAAAAATTTTTTTTTAGTTACTTTGGAAAAAAAAATATTTTTTTAGTTACTTTGGAAAAAAAAAATTTTTTTTAGTTTCTTTGGAAAAAAAAATATTTTTTTAGTTTCTTTGGAAAAAAAAATATTTTTTTAGTTACTTTGGAAAAAAATATATTTTTTTAGTTACTTTGGAAAAAAAAATATTTTTTTAGTTACTTTGGAAAAAAAAATATTTTTTTAGTTACTTTGGAAAAAAAAATATTTTTTTAGTTACTTTGGAAAAAAAAATATTTTTTTAGTTACTTTGGAAAAAAAATAATTTTTTAGTTACTTTGGGAAAAAAAAGTATTTTTTTAGTTACTTTGGAAAAAAAAAAAAAAATTTAGTTACTTTGGAAATTTTTTTTTTTTTTTAATTACTTTGGAAAAAAAATAATTTTTTAGTTACTTTGGAAAAAAAAATATTTTTTTAGTTACTTTGGGAAAAAAAAAATGTTTTAGTTACTTTGGAAAAAAAAAATATTTTTTAGTTACTTTGGAAAAAAAAATATTTTTTTAGTTACTTTGGAAAAAAAAATATTTTTTTAGTTACTTTGGAAAAAAAAATATTTTTTTAGTTACTTTGGAAAAAAAAATATTTTTTTAGTTACTTTGGAAAAAAAAAAAAAATTTTAGTTACTTTGGGGAAAAAAAGTATTTTTTTAGTTACTTTGGAAAAAAAATATTTTTTTAGTTACTTTGGAAAAAAAAATATTTTTTTAGTTACTTTGGAAAAAAAATATTTTTTTAGTTACTTTGGAAAAAAAAAAAATTTTTTAGTTACTTTGGGAAAAAAAAGTATTTTTTTAGTTACTTTGGAAAAAAAAAAAAAATTTAGTTACTTTGGAAATTTTTTTTTTTTTTTAATTACTTTGGAAAAAAAATAATTTTTTAGTTACTTTGGAAAAAAAAATATTTTTTTAGTTACTTTGGGAAAAAAAAAATTTTTTTTAGTTACTTTGGAAAATTTTTTTTTTTTTTAGTTACTTTGGAAAAAAAAATATTTTTTTAGTTACTTTGGAAAAAAAAATATGTTTTTAGTTACTTTGGAAAAAAAATTTTTTTTTAGTTACTTTGGAAAAAAAAATATTTTTTTAGTTTCTTTGGAAAAAAAAAATTTTTTTTAGTTACTTTGGAAAAAAAAATATTTTTTTAGTTTCTTTGGAAAAAAAAATATTTTTTTAGTTACTTTGGGAAAAAAATATTTTTTTAGTTACTTTGGAAAAAAAAATATTTTTTTAGTTACTTTGGAAAAAAATATATTTTTTTAGTTACTTTGGAAAAAAAATATATTTTTTTAGTTACTTTGGAAAAAAAAATATTTTTTTAGTTACTTTGGAAAAAAAAATATTTTTTTAGTTACTTTGGAAAAAAAAATATTTTTTTAGTTACTTTGGAAAAAAAAATATTTTTTTAGTTACTTTGGAAAAAAAAATATTTTTTTAGTTACTTTGGAAAAAAAAATATTTTTTTAGTTACTTTGGAAAAAAAAATATTTTTTTAGTTACTTTGGAAAAAAAATATTTTTTAGTTACTTTGGAAAAAAAAATATTTTTTTAGTTACTTTGGAAAAAAAAATATTTTTTTAGTTACTTTGGAAAAAAAAATATTTTTTTAGTTACTTTGGAAAAAAAAATATTTTTTTAGTTTCTTTGGAAAAAAAAATTTTTTTTAGTTTCTTTGGAAAAAAAAATATTTTTTTAGTTTCTTTGGAAAAAAAAAAATTTTTTTAGTTACTTTGGAAAAAAAAATATTTTTTTAGTTTCTTTGGAAAAAAAAAAATTTTTTTAGTTACTTTGGAAAAAAAAATATTTTTTTAGTTTCTTTGGAAAAAAAAATATTTTTTTAGTTACTTTGGAAAAAAAATATTTTTTTAGTTACTTTGGAAAAAAAATATATTTTTTTAGTTACTTTGGAAAAAAATATATTTTTTTAGTTACTTTGGAAAAAAAAATATTTTTTTAGTTACTTTGGAAAAAAAAATATTTTTTTAGTTACTTTGGAAAAAAAAATATTTTTTTAGTTACTTTGGAAAAAAAAATATTTTTTTAGTTACTTTGGAAAAAAAAATATTTTTTTAGTTACTTTGGAAAAAAAAATATTTTTTTAGTTACTTTGGAAAAAAAAATATTTTTTTAGTTACTTTGGAAAAAAAAATATTTTTTTAGTTACTTTGGAAAAAAAAATAATTTTTTAGTTACTTTGGAAAAAAAAATATTTTTTTAGTTACTTTGGAAAAAAAAATATTTTTTTAGTTACTTTGGAAAAAAAAATATTTTTTTAGTTACTTTGGAAAAAAAAATATTTTTTTAGTTACTTTGGAAAAAAAAAAATTTTTTTAGTTACTTTGGAAAAAAAAATATTTTTTTAGTTACTTTGGAAAAAAAAATATTTTTTTAGTTTCTTTGGAAAAAAAAATATTTTTTTAGTTACTTTGGAAAAAAAAATATTTTTTTAGTTACTTTGGGAAAAAAAAGTATTTTTTTAGTTACTTTGGAAAAAAAAATATTTTTTTAGTTTCTTTGGAAAAAAAAATATTTTTTTAGTTACTTTGGAAAAAAAAATATTTTTTTAGTTACTTTGGGAAAAAAAAGTATTTTTTTAGTTACTTTGGAAAAAAAAAAAAAAATTTAGTTACTTTGGAAAATTTTTTTTTTTTTTAATTACTTTGGAAAAAAAATAATTTTTTAGTTACTTTGGAAAAAAAAAAATTTTTTTAGTTACTTTGGAAAAAAAAAATTTTTTTAGTTACTTTTGAAAAAAAAATATTTTTTTAGTTACTTTGGAAAAAAAAAAATTTTTTAGTTACTTTGGAAAAAAAAATATTTTTTTAGTTACTTTGGGGAAAAAAAATAATTTTTAGTTACTTTGGAAAAAAATATATTTTTTTAGTTACTTTGGAAAAAAAAATATTTTTTTAGTTACTTTGGAAAAAAAAATATTTTTTTAGTTACTTTGGAAAAAAAAAATATTTTTTAGTTACTTTGGAAAAAAAAATATTTTTTTAGTTACTTTGGAAAAAAAAATATTTTTTTAGTTACTTTGGAAAAAAAAATATTTTTTTAGTTACTTTGGAAAAAAAAATATTTTTTTAGTTACTTTGGAAAAAAAAATATTTTTTTAGTTACTTTGGAAAAAAAAAATATTTTTTAGTTACTTTGGAAAAAAAAATATTTTTTTAGTTACTTTGGAAAAAAAAAATATTTTTTAGTTACTTTGGAAAAAAAAATATTTTTTTAGTTACTTTGGAAAAAAAAAAAATTTTTTAGTTACTTTGGGAAAAAAAAGTATTTTTTTAGTTACTTTGGAAAAAAAAAAAAAATTTAGTTACTTTGGAAATTATTTTTTTTTTTAATTACTTTGGAAAAAAAATAATTTTTTAGTTACTTTGGAAAAAAAATATTTTTTTAGTTACTTTGGGAAAAAAATTTTTTTTTAGTTACTTTGGAAAAAAAAAATATTTTTTAGTTACTTTGGAAAAAAAAATATTTTTTTAGTTACTTTGGAAAAAAAAATATTTTTTTAGTTACTTTGGGAAAAAAAATATTTTTTTAGTTACTTTGGAAAAAAAAATATTTTTTTAGTTACTTTGGAAAAAAAAAAATTTTTTAGTTACTTTGGGAAAAAAAAGTATTTTTTTAGTTACTTTGGAAAAAAAAAAAAAAATTTAGTTACTTTGGAAATTTTTTTTTTTTTTTAATTACTTTGGAAAAAAAATAATTTTTTAGTTACTTTGGAAAAAAAAATATTTTTTTAGTTACTTTGGGAAAAAAAATAATTTTTTAGTTACTTTGGAAATTTTTTTTTTTTTTTAGTTACTTTGGAAAAAAAAATTTTTTTTTAGTTACTTTGGAAAAAAAAATATTTTTTTAGTTACTTTGGAAAAAAAAATTTTTTTTAGTTACTTTGGAAAAAAAAATATTTTTTTAGTTACTTTGGAAAAAAAAATATTTTTTTAGTTTCTTTGGAAAAAAAAAATTTTTTTTAGTTACTTTGGAAAAAAAAATATTTTTTTAGTTTCTTTGGAAAAAAAAATATTTTTTTAGTTACTTTGGAAAAAAAAAATTTTTTTAGTTACTTTGGAAAAAAAAATATTTTTTTAGTTACTTTGGAAAAAAAAATATTTTTTTAGTTACTTTGGAAAAAAAAAAATTTTTTTAGTTTCTTTGGAAAAAAAAATATTTTTTTAGTTTCTTTGGAAAAAAAAATATTTTTTTAGTTACTTTGGAAAAAAATATATTTTTTTAGTTACTTTGGAAAAAAAAATATTTTTTTAGTTACTTTGGAAAAAAAAATATTTTTTTAGTTACTTTGGAAAAAAAAATATTTTTTTAGTTACTTTGGAAAAAAAAATATTTTTTTAGTTACTTTGGAAAAAAAAAAATTTTTTAGTTACTTTGGGAAAAAAAAGTATTTTTTTAGTTACTTTGGAAAAAAAAAAAAAAATTTAGTTACTTTGGAAATTTTTTTTTTTTTTTAATTACTTTGGAAAAAAAATAATTTTTTAGTTACTTTGGAAAAAAAAATATTTTTTTAGTTACTTTGGGAAAAAAAAATGTTTTAGTTACTTTGGAAAAAAAAAATATTTTTTAGTTACTTTGGAAAAAAAAATATTTTTTTAGTTACTTTGGAAAAAAAAATATTTTTTTAGTTACTTTGGAAAAAAAAATATTTTTTTAGTTACTTTGGAAAAAAAAATATTTTTTTAGTTACTTTGGAAAAAAAAAAAATTTTTTAGTTACTTTGGGAAAAAAAAGTATTTTTTTAGTTACTTTGGAAAAAAAATATTTTTTTAGTTACTTTGGAAAAAAAAATATTTTTTTAGTTACTTTGGAAAAAAAATATTTTTTTAGTTACTTTGGAAAAAAAAAAAATTTTTTAGTTACTTTGGGAAAAAAAAGTATTTTTTTAGTTACTTTGGAAAAAAAAAAAAAATTTAGTTACTTTGGAAATTTTTTTTTTTTTTTAATTACTTTGGAAAAAAAATAATTTTTTAGTTACTTTGGAAAAAAAAATATTTTTTTAGTTACTTTGGGAAAAAAAAAAATTTTTTTAGTTACTTTGGAAAATTTTTTTTTTTTTTAGTTACTTTGGAAAAAAAAATATTTTTTTAGTTACTTTGGAAAAAAAAATATGTTTTTAGTTACTTTGGAAAAAAAATTTTTTTTTAGTTACTTTGGAAAAAAAAATATTTTTTTAGTTTCTTTGGAAAAAAAAAATTTTTTTTAGTTACTTTGGAAAAAAAAATATTTTTTTAGTTTCTTTGGAAAAAAAAATATTTTTTTAGTTACTTTGGGAAAAAAATATTTTTTTAGTTACTTTGGAAAAAAAAATATTTTTTTAGTTACTTTGGAAAAAAAAATATTTTTTTAGTTACTTTGGAAAAAAAAATATTTTTTTAGTTACTTTGGAAAAAAAAATATTTTTTTAGTTACTTTGGGAAAAAAAATATTTTTTTAGTTACTTTGGAAAAAAAAATATTTTTTTAGTTACTTTGGAAAAAAAAAAATTTTTTAGTTACTTTGGGAAAAAAAAGTATTTTTTTAGTTACTTTGGAAAAAAAAAAAAAAATTTAGTTACTTTGGAAATTTTTTTTTTTTTTTAATTACTTTGGAAAAAAAATAATTTTTTAGTTACTTTGGAAAAAAAAATATTTTTTTAGTTACTTTTGGAAAAAAAATAATTTTTTAGTTACTTTGGAAATTTTTTTTTTTTTTTAGTTACTTTGGAAAAAAAATTTTTTTTTTAGTTACTTTGGAAAAAAAAATATTTTTTTAGTTACTTTGGAAAAAAAAATTTTTTTTAGTTACTTTGGAAAAAAAAATATTTTTTTAGTTACTTTGGAAAAAAAAATATTTTTTTAGTTTCTTTGGAAAAAAAAAATTTTTTTTAGTTACTTTGGAAAAAAAAATATTTTTTTAGTTTCTTTGGAAAAAAAAATATTTTTTTAGTTACTTTGGAAAAAAAAATTTTTTTTAGTTACTTTGGAAAAAAAAATATTTTTTTAGTTACTTTGGAAAAAAAAATATTTTTTTAGTTACTTTGGAAAAAAAAAAAATTTTTTAGTTTCTTTGGAAAAAAAAATATTTTTTTAGTTTCTTTGGAAAAAAAAATATTTTTTTAGTTACTTTGGAAAAAAATATATTTTTTTAGTTACTTTGGAAAAAAAAATATTTTTTTAGTTACTTTGGAAAAAAAAATATTTTTTTAGTTACTTTGGAAAAAAAAATATTTTTTTAGTTACTTTGGAAAAAAAAATATTTTTTTAGTTACTTTGGAAAAAAAAAAAATTTTTAGTTACTTTGGGAAAAAAAAGTATTTTTTTAGTTACTTTGGAAAAAAAAAAAAAAATTTAGTTACTTTGGAAATTTTTTTTTTTTTTTAATTACTTTGGAAAAAAAATAATTTTTTAGTTACTTTGGAAAAAAAAATATTTTTTTAGTTACTTTGGGAAAAAAAAAATGTTTTAGTTACTTTGGAAAAAAAAAATATTTTTTAGTTACTTTGGAAAAAAAAATATTTTTTTAGTTACTTTGGAAAAAAAAATATTTTTTTAGTTACTTTGGAAAAAAAAATATTTTTTTAGTTACTTTGGAAAAAAAAATATTTTTTTAGTTACTTTGGAAAAAAAAAAAATTTTTTAGTTACTTTGGGAAAAAAAAGTATTTTTTTAGTTACTTTGGAAAAAAAATATTTTTTTAGTTACTTTGGAAAAAAAAATATTTTTTTAGTTACTTTGGAAAAAAAATATTTTTTTAGTTACTTTGGAAAAAAAAAAAAATTTTTAGTTACTTTGGGAAAAAAAAGTATTTTTTTAGTTACTTTGGAAAAAAAAAAAAAATTTAGTTACTTTGGAAATTTTTTTTTTTTTTTAATTACTTTGGAAAAAAAATAATTTTTTAGTTACTTTGGAAAAAAAAATATTTTTTTAGTTACTTTGGGAAAAAAAAAAATTTTTTTAGTTACTTTGGAAAATTTTTTTTTTTTTTAGTTACTTTGGAAAAAAAAATATTTTTTTAGTTACTTTGGAAAAAAAAATATGTTTTTAGTTACTTTGGAAAAAATTTTTTTTTTTAGTTACTTTGGAAAAAAAAATATTTTTTTAGTTTCTTTGGAAAAAAAAAATTTTTTTTAGTTACTTTGGAAAAAAAAATATTTTTTTAGTTTCTTTGGAAAAAAAAATATTTTTTTAGTTACTTTGGGAAAAAAATATTTTTTTAGTTACTTTGGAAAAAAAAATATTTTTTTAGTTACTTTGGAAAAAAAAATATTTTTTTAGTTACTTTGGAAAAAAAATATATTTTTTTAGTTACTTTGGAAAAAAAAATATTTTTTTAGTTACTTTGGAAAAAAAAATATTTTTTTAGTTACTTTGGAAAAAAAAATATTTTTTTAGTTACTTTGGAAAAAAAAATATTTTTTTAGTTACTTTGGAAAAAAAAATATTTTTTTAGTTACTTTGGAAAAAAAAATATTTTTTTAGTTACTTTGGAAAAAAAAATATTTTTTTAGTTACTTTGGAAAAAAAATATTTTTTAGTTACTTTGGAAAAAAAAATATTTTTTTAGTTACTTTGGAAAAAAAAATATTTTTTTAGTTACTTTGGAAAAAAAAATATTTTTTTAGTTACTTTGGAAAAAAAAATATTTTTTTAGTTTCTTTGGAAAAAAAAATTTTTTTTAGTTTCTTTGGAAAAAAAAATATTTTTTTAGTTTCTTTGGAAAAAAAAAAATTTTTTTAGTTACTTTGGAAAAAAAAATATTTTTTTAGTTTCTTTGGAAAAAAAAAAAAATTTTTAGTTACTTTGGAAAAAAAAATATTTTTTTAGTTTCTTTGGAAAAAAAAATATTTTTTTAGTTACTTTGGAAAAAAAATATTTTTTTAGTTACTTTGGAAAAAAAATATATTTTTTTAGTTACTTTGGAAAAAAATATATTTTTTTAGTTACTTTGGAAAAAAAAATATTTTTTTAGTTACTTTGGAAAAAAAAATATTTTTTTAGTTACTTTGGAAAAAAAAATATTTTTTTAGTTACTTTGGAAAAAAAAATATTTTTTTAGTTACTTTGGAAAAAAAAATATTTTTTTAGTTACTTTGGAAAAAAAAATATTTTTTTAGTTACTTTGGAAAAAAAAATATTTTTTTAGTTACTTTGGAAAAAAAAATATTTTTTTAGTTACTTTGGAAAAAAAAAAATTTTTTAGTTACTTTGGAAAAAAAAATATTTTTTTAGTTACTTTGGAAAAAAAAATATTTTTTTAGTTACTTTGGAAAAAAAAATATTTTTTTAGTTACTTTGGAAAAAAAAATATTTTTTTAGTTACTTTGGAAAAAAAAAAATTTTTTTAGTTACTTTGGAAAAAAAAATATTTTTTTAGTTACTTTGGAAAAAAAAATATTTTTTTAGTTTCTTTGGAAAAAAAAATATTTTTTTAGTTACTTTGGAAAAAAAAATATTTTTTTAGTTACTTTGGGAAAAAAAGTATTTTTTTAGTTACTTTGGAAAAAAAAAAAAAAATTTAGTTACTTTGGAAAATTTTTTTTTTTTTAATTACTTTGGAAAAAAAATAATTTTTTAGTTACTTTGGAAAAAAAAAAATTTTTTTAGTTACTTTGGAAAAAAAAAAAATGTTTAGTTACTTTTGAAAAAAAAATATTTTTTTAGTTACTTTGGAAAAAAAAAAAAATTTTTAGTTACTTTGGAAAAAAAAATATTTTTTTAGTTACTTTGGGGAAAAAAAATAATTTTTAGTTACTTTGGAAAAAAAAATATTTTTTTAGTTACTTTGGAAAAAAAAATATTTTTTTAGTTACTTTGGAAAAAAAAATATTTTTTTAGTTACTTTGGAAAAAAAAAATATTTTTTAGTTACTTTGGAAAAAAAAATATTTTTTTAGTTACTTTGGAAAAAAAAATATTTTTTTAGTTACTTTGGAAAAAAAAATATTTTTTTAGTTACTTTGGAAAAAAAAATATTTTTTTAGTTACTTTGGAAAAAAAAATATTTTTTTAGTTACTTTGGAAAAAAAAATTATTTTTTAGTTACTTTGGAAAAAAAAATATTTTTTTAGTTACTTTGGAAAAAAAAATATTTTTTTAGTTACTTTGGAAAAAAAAATATTTTTTTAGTTACTTTGGAAAAAAAAATATTTTTTTAGTTACTTTGGAAAAAAAAAAATTTTTTAGTTACTTTGGAAAAAAAAATATTTTTTTCGTTACTTTGGGAAAAAAAATATTTTTTTAGTTTCTTTGGAAAAAAAAATATTTTTTTAGTTACTTTGGAAAAAAAAATATTTTTTTAGTTACTTTGGGAAAAAAAAGTATTTTTTTAGTTACTTTGGAAAAAAAAAAAAAAATTTAGTTACTTTGGAAAAAAATTTTTTTTTTTAATTACTTTGGAAAAAAAAAAATTTTTTAGTTACTTTGGAAAAAAAAAATTTTTTTAGTTACTTTGGAAAAAAAAAATTTTTTTAGTTACTTTTGAAAAAAAAATATTTTTTTAGTTACTTTGGAAAAAAAAATAATTTTTTAGTTACTTTGGAAAAAAAAATATTTTTTTAGTTACTTTGGGGAAAAAAAATAATTTTTAGTTACTTTGGAAAAAAATTATTTTTTTTAGTTACTTTGGAAAAAAAAATATTTTTTTAGTTTCTTTGGAAAAAAAAATATTTTTTTAGTTACTTTGGAAAAAAAAAATTTTTTTAGTTACTTTGGAAAAAAAAAATATTTTTTTAGTTACTTTGGAAAAAAAAATATTTTTTTAGTTACTTTGGAAAAAAAAATATTTTTTTAGTTACTTTGGAAAAAAAATATTTTTTTAGTTACTTTGGAAAAAAAAATATTTTTTTAGTTACTTTGGAAAAAAAAATATTTTTTTAGTTACTTTGGAAAAAAAAATATTTTTTTAGTTAGTTTGGAAAAAAAAATATTTTTTTAGTTACTTTGGAAAAAAAAATATTTTTTTAATTACTTTGGAAAAAAAAATATTTTTTTAGTTACTTTGGAAAAAAAATATATTTTTTTAGTTACTTTGGAAAAAAATATATTTTTTTAGTTACTTTGGAAAAAAAAGTATTTTTTTAGTTACTTTGGAAAAAAAAATATTTTTTTAGTTACTTTGGAAAAAAAAATTTTTTTTTAGTTACTTTGGAAAAAAAAACAAAAATTTAGTTACTTTGGAAATTTTTTTTTTTTTTTAATTACTTTGGAAAAAAAATAATTTTTTAGTTACTTTGGAAAAAAAAATATTTTTTTAGTTACTTTGGGAAAAAAAAATTTTTTTAGTTACTTTGGAATTTTTTTTTTTTTTTTAGTTACTTTGGAAAAAAAAATATTTTTTTAGTTTCTTTGGAAAAAAAAAAAAAATTTTAGTTTGGAAAAAAAAAATTTTTTTAGTTACTTTGGAAAAAAAATATTTTTTTAGTTTCTTTGGAAAAAAAAAAATTTTTTTAGTTACTTTGGAAAAAATTTTTTTTTTTTGTTACTTTGGAAAAAAAAATATTTTTTTAGTTACTTTGGAAAAAAATATATTTTTTTAGTTACTTTGGAAAAAAAAATATTTTTTTAGTTACTTTGGAAAAAAAAATATTTTTTTAGTTACTTTGGAAAAAAAAATATTTTTTTAGTTACTTTGGAAAAAAAAATATTTTTTTAGTTACTTTGGAAAAAAAAATATTTTTTTAGTTACTTTGGAAAAAAAAATATTTTTTTAGTTACTTTGGAAAAAAAAATATTTTTTTAGTTACTTTGGAAAAAAAAATATTTTTTTAGTTACTTTGGAAAAAAAAAATATTTTTTAGTTACTTTGGAAAAAAAAATATTTTTTTAGTTACTTTGGAAAAAAAAAAAATTTTTTAGTTACTTTGGAAAAAAAAATATTTTTTTAGTTACTTTGGAAAAAAAAATATTTTTTTAGTTACTTTGGAAAAAAAAAATTTTTTTTAGTTACTTTGGAAAAAAAAATATTTTTTTAGTTACTTTGGAAAAAAAAATATTTTTTTAGTTACTTTGGAAAAATTTTTTTTTTTTTAGTTACTTTGGAAAAAAAATATTTTTTTAGTTACTTTGGAAAAAAAAATATTTTTTTAGTTACTTTGGAAAAAAAAATATTTTTTTAGTTACTTTGGAAAAAAAAATATTTTTTTAGTTACTTTGGAAAAAAAAATATTTTTTTAGTTACTTTGGAAAAAAAAATATTTTTTTAGTTACTTTGGAAAAAAAAATATTTTTTTAGTTACTTTGGAAAAAAATATATTTTTTTAGTTACTTTGGAAAAAAAAATATTTTTTTAGTTACTTTGGAAAAAAATATATTTTTTTAGTTACTTTGGAAAAAAAAATATTTTTTTAGTTACTTTGGAAAAAAAAATATTTTTTTAGTTACTTTGGAAAAAAAAATATTTTTTTAGTTACTTTGGAAAAAAAAATATTTTTTTAGTTACTTTGGAAAAAAAAATATTTTTTAGTTTCTTTGGAAAAAAAAAAAATTTTTTAGTTACTTTGGAAAAAAAAATATTTTTTTAGTTTCTTTGGAAAAAAAAATATTTTTTTAGTTACTTTGGAAAAAAAATATTTTTTTAGTTACATGGAAAAAAAAATATTTTTTTAGTTACTTTGGAAAAAAAAATATTTTTTTAGTTACTTTGGAAAAAAAAATATTTTTTTAGTTACTTTGGAAAAAAAATATATTTTTTTAGTTACTTTGGAAAAAAAAATATTTTTTTAGTTTCTTTGGAAAAAAAAATATTTTTTTAGTTACTTTGGAAAAAAAAATATTTTTTTAGTTACTTTGGAAAAAAAAATATTTTTTTAGTTACTTTGGAAAAAAAAATATTTTTTTAGTTACTTTGGAAAAAAAAATATTTTTTTAGTTACTTTGGAAAAAAAAATATTTTTTTAGTTACTTTGGAAAAAAAAATATTTTTTTAGTTACTTTGGAAAAAAAAATATTTTTTTAGTTACTTTGGAAAAAAAAAATATTTTTTAGTTACTTTGGAAAAAAAAATATTTTTTTAGTTACTTTGGAAAAAAAAATATTTTTTTAGTTACTTTGGAAAAAAAAATATTTTTTTAGTTACTTTGGAAAAAAAAATATTTTTTTAGTTACTTTGGAAAAAAAAAATTTTTTTAGTTACTTTGGAAAAAAAAATATTTTTTTAGTTACTTTGGGGAAAAAAAGTATTTTTTTAGTTACTTTGGAAAAAAAAAAAAAATTTAGTTACTTTGGAAATTTTTTTTTTTTTTAATTACTTTGGAAAAAAAATAATTTTTTAGTTACTTTGGAAAAAAAAAAAAATTTTTAGTTACTTTGGAAAAAAAAAATTTTTTTAGTTACTTTGGAAAAAAAAATATTTTTTTAGTTACTTTGGAAAAAAAAAATAATTTTTTAGTTACTTTGGAAAAAAAAATATTTTTTTAGTTACTTTGGGGAAAAAAAATAATTTTTAGTTACTTTGGAAAAAAAAATATTTTTTTAGTTACTTTGGAAAAAAAAATATTTTTTTAGTTACTTTGGAAAAAAAAATATTTTTTTAGTTACTTTGGAAAAAAAAATATTTTTTTAGTTACTTTGGAAAAAAAAATATTTTTTTAGTTACTTTGGAAAAAAAAATATTTTTTTAGTTACTTTGGAAAAAAAAAATATTTTTTAGTTACTTTGGAAAAAAAAATATTTTTTTAGTTACTTTGGAAAAAAAAATATTTTTTTAGTTACTTTGGAAAAAAAAATATTTTTTTAGTTACTTTGGAAAAAAAAATATTTTTTTAGTTACTTTGGGAAAAAAAATTTTTTTTTAGTTACTTTGGAAAAAAAAATATTTTTTTAGTTACTTTGGGGAAAAAAAGTATTTTTTTAGTTACTTTGGAAAAAAAAAAAAAAATTTAGTTACTTTGGAAATTTTTTTTTTTTTTAATTACTTTGGAAAAAAAATAATTTTTTAGTTACTTTGGAAAAAAAAAAAATTTTTTAGTTACTTTGGAAAAAAAATTTTTTTTTAGTTACTTTGGAAAAAAAAATATTTTTTTAGTTACTTTGGAAAAAAAAAATAATTTTTTAGTTACTTTGGAAAAAAAAATTTTTTTTTAGTTACTTTGGGGAAAAAAAATAATTTTTAGTTACTTTGGAAAAAAAAATATTTTTTTAGTTACTTTGGAAAAAAAAATATTTTTTTAGTTACTTTGGAAAAAAAAATATTTTTTTAGTTACTTTGGAAAAAAAAATATTTTTTTAGTTACTTTGGAAAAAAAAATATTTTTTTAGTTACTTTGGAAAAAAAAATATTTTTTTAGTTACTTTGGAAAAAAAAATATTTTTTTAGTTACTTTGGAAAAAAAAAATATTTTTTTAGTTACTTTGGAAAAAAATATATTTTTTTAGTTACTTTGGAAAAAAAAGTATTTTTTTAGTTACTTTGGAAAAAAAAATATTTTTTTAGTTACTTTGGAAAAAAAAATTTTTTTTTAGTTACTTTGGAAAAAAAAAAAAAAATTTAGTTACTTTGGAAATTTTTTTTTTTTTTTAATTACTTTGGAAAAAAAATAATTTTTTAGTTACTTTGGAAAAAAAAATATTTTTTTAGTTACTTTGGGAAAAAAAAATTTTTTTAGTTACTTTGGAATTTTTTTTTTTTTTTTAGTTACTTTGGAAAAAAAAATATTTTTTTAGTTTCTTTGGAAAAAAAAAAAAAATTTTAGTTTGGAAAAAAAAAATTTTTTTAGTTACTTTGGAAAAAAAATATTTTTTTAGTTTCTTTGGAAAAAAAAAATTTTTTTTAGTTACTTTGGAAAAAAATTTTTTTTTTTGTTACTTTGGAAAAAAAAATATTTTTTTAGTTACTTTGGAAAAAAATATATTTTTTTAGTTACTTTGGAAAAAAAAATATTTTTTTAGTTACTTTGGAAAAAAAAATATTTTTTTAGTTACTTTGGAAAAAAAAATATTTTTTTAGTTACTTTGGAAAAAAAAATATTTTTTTAGTTACTTTGGAAAAAAAAATATTTTTTTAGTTACTTTGGAAAAAAAAATATTTTTTTAGTTACTTTGGAAAAAAAAATATTTTTTTAGTTACTTTGGAAAAAAAAATATTTTTTTAGTTACTTTGGAAAAAAAAAATATTTTTTAGTTACTTTGGAAAAAAAAATATTTTTTTAGTTACTTTGGAAAAAAAAAAAATTTTTTAGTTACTTTGGAAAAAAAAATATTTTTTTAGTTACTTTGGAAAAAAAAATATTTTTTTAGTTACTTTGGAAAAAAAAAATTTTTTTTAGTTACTTTGGAAAAAAAAATATTTTTTTAGTTACTTTGGAAAAAAAAATATTTTTTTAGTTACTTTGGAAAAATTTTTTTTTTTTTAGTTACTTTGGAAAAAAAATATTTTTTTAGTTACTTTGGAAAAAAAAATATTTTTTTAGTTACTTTGGAAAAAAAAATATTTTTTTAGTTACTTTGGAAAAAAAAATATTTTTTTAGTTACTTTGGAAAAAAAAATATTTTTTTAGTTACTTTGGAAAAAAAAATATTTTTTTAGTTACTTTGGAAAAAAAAATATTTTTTTAGTTACTTTGGAAAAAAATATATTTTTTTAGTTACTTTGGAAAAAAAAATATTTTTTTAGTTACTTTGGAAAAAAATATATTTTTTTAGTTACTTTGGAAAAAAAAATATTTTTTTAGTTACTTTGGAAAAAAAAATATTTTTTTAGTTACTTTGGAAAAAAAAATATTTTTTTAGTTACTTTGGAAAAAAAAATATTTTTTTAGTTTCTTTGGAAAAAAAAAAATTTTTTTAGTTACTTTGGAAAAAAAAATATTTTTTTAGTTTCTTTGGAAAAAAAAATATTTTTTTAGTTACTTTGGAAAAAAAATATTTTTTTAGTTACATGGAAAAAAAAATATTTTTTTAGTTACTTTGGAAAAAAAAATATTTTTTTAGTTACTTTGGAAAAAAAAATATTTTTTTAGTTACTTTGGAAAAAAAATATATTTTTTTAGTTACTTTGGAAAAAAAAATATTTTTTTAGTTTCTTTGGAAAAAAAAATATTTTTTTAGTTACTTTGGAAAAAAAAATATTTTTTTAGTTACTTTGGAAAAAAAAATATTTTTTTAGTTACTTTGGAAAAAAAAATATTTTTTTAGTTACTTTGGAAAAAAAAATATTTTTTTAGTTACTTTGGAAAAAAAAATATTTTTTTAGTTACTTTGGAAAAAAAAATATTTTTTTAGTTACTTTGGAAAAAAAAATATTTTTTTAGTTACTTTGGAAAAAAAAAATATTTTTTAGTTACTTTGGAAAAAAAAATATTTTTTTAGTTACTTTGGAAAAAAAAATATTTTTTTAGTTACTTTGGAAAAAAAAATATTTTTTTAGTTACTTTGGAAAAAAAAATATTTTTTTAGTTACTTTGGAAAAAAAAATTTTTTTTAGTTACTTTGGAAAAAAAAATATTTTTTTAGTTACTTTGGGGAAAAAAAGTATTTTTTTAGTTACTTTGGAAAAAAAAAAAAAAATTTAGTTACTTTGGAAATTTTTTTTTTTTTTAATTACTTTGGAAAAAAAATAATTTTTTAGTTACTTTGGAAAAAAAAAAAAATTTTTAGTTACTTTGGAAAAAAAAAATTTTTTTAGTTACTTTGGAAAAAAAAAATATTTTTTTAGTTACTTTGGAAAAAAAAAATAATTTTTTAGTTACTTTGGAAAAAAAAATATTTTTTTAGTTACTTTGGGGAAAAAAAATAATTTTTAGTTACTTTGGAAAAAAAAATATTTTTTTAGTTACTTTGGAAAAAAAAATATTTTTTTAGTTACTTTGGAAAAAAAAATATTTTTTTAGTTACTTTGGAAAAAAAAATATTTTTTTAGTTACTTTGGAAAAAAAAATATTTTTTTAGTTACTTTGGAAAAAAAAATATTTTTTTAGTTACTTTGGAAAAAAAAAATATTTTTTAGTTACTTTGGAAAAAAAAATATTTTTTTAGTTACTTTGGAAAAAAAAATATTTTTTTAGTTACTTTGGAAAAAAAAATATTTTTTTAGTTACTTTGGAAAAAAAAATATTTTTTTAGTTACTTTGGGAAAAAAAATTTTTTTTTAGTTACTTTGGAAAAAAAAATATTTTTTTAGTTACTTTGGGGAAAAAAAGTATTTTTTTAGTTACTTTGGAAAAAAAAAAAAAATTTAGTTACTTTGGAAATTTTTTTTTTTTTTAATTACTTTGGAAAAAAAATAATTTTTTAGTTACTTTGGAAAAAAAAAAATTTTTTTAGTTACTTTGGAAAAAAATTTTTTTTTTAGTTACTTTGGAAAAAAAAATATTTTTTTAGTTACTTTGGAAAAAAAAAATAATTTTTTAGTTACTTTGGAAAAAAAAATATTTTTTTAGTTACTTTGGGGAAAAAAAATAATTTTTAGTTACTTTGGAAAAAAAAATATTTTTTTAGTTACTTTGGAAAAAAAAATATTTTTTTAGTTACTTTGGAAAAAAAAATATTTTTTTAGTTACTTTGGAAAAAAAAATATTTTTTTAGTTACTTTGGAAAAAAAAATATTTTTTTAGTTACTTTGGAAAAAAAAATATTTTTTTAGTTACTTTGGAAAAAAAAATATTTTTTTAGTTACTTTGGAAAAAAAAAATATTTTTTAGTTACTTTGGAAAAAAATATATTTTTTTAGTTACTTTGGAAAAAA
Organism: Melanostigma gelatinosum; assembly: GCF_949748355.1. NCBI lineage: Eukaryota > Metazoa > Chordata > Actinopteri > Perciformes > Zoarcidae > Melanostigma > Melanostigma gelatinosum. The sequence continues at coordinate 4,368 of NW_027635212.1, read as the reverse complement.
AAATATTTTTTTAGTTACTTTGGAAAAAAAAATATTTTTTTAGTTACTTTGGAAAAAAAAATATTTTTTTAGTTACTTTGGAAAAAAAAAAAATTTTTTAGTTACTTTGGAAAAAAAAATATTTTTTTAGTTACTTTGGAAAAAAAAAATATTTTTTTAGTTACTTTGGAAAAAAAATATTTTTTTAGTTACTTTGGAAAAAAAATATTTTTTTAGTTACTTTGGAAAAAAATATATTTTTTTAGTTACTTTGGAAAAAAAAATATTTTTTTAGTTACTTTGGAAAAAAAAATATTTTTTTAGTTACTTTGGAAAAAAAAATATTTTTTTAGTTACTTTGGAAAAAAAAATATTTTTTTAGTTACTTTGGAAAAAAAATATATTTTTTTAGTTACTTTGGAAAAAAAAATATTTTTTTAGTTACTTTGGAAAAAAAAATATTTTTTTAGTTACTTTGGAAAAAAAAATATTTTTTTAGTTACTTTGGAAAAAAAAATATTTTTTTAGTTACTTTGGAAAAAAAAATATTTTTTTAGTTACTTTGGAAAAAAAAATATTTTTTTAGTTACTTTGGAAAAAAAAATATTTTTTTAGTTACTTTGGAAAAAAAAAATATTTTTTAGTTACTTTGGAAAAAAAAATATTTTTTTAGTTACTTTGGAAAAAAAAATATTTTTTTAGTTACTTTGGAAAAAAAAATATTTTTTTAGTTACTTTGGAAAAAAAAATATTTTTTTAGTTTCTTTGGAAAAAAAAAATTTTTTTTAGTTTCTTTGGAAAAAAAAATATTTTTTTAGTTTCTTTGGAAAAAAAAATATTTTTTTAGTTACTTTGGAAAAAAAAATATTTTTTTAGTTTCTTTGGAAAAAAAAAAATTTTTTTAGTTACTTTGGAAAAAAAAATATTTTTTTAGTTTCTTTGGAAAAAAAAATATTTTTTTAGTTACTTTGGAAAAAAAATATTTTTTTAGTTACATGGAAAAAAAAATATTTTTTTAGTTACTTTGGAAAAAAAAATATTTTTTTAGTTACTTTGGAAAAAAAAATATTTTTTTAGTTACTTTGGAAAAAAAATATATTTTTTTAGTTACTTTGGAAAAAAAAATATTTTTTTAGTTACTTTGGAAAAAAAAATATTTTTTTAGTTACTTTGGAAAAAAAAATATTTTTTTAGTTACTTTGGAAAAAAAAATATTTTTTTAGTTACTTTGGAAAAAAATATATTTTTTTAGTTACTTTGGAAAAAAAAATATTTTTTTAGTTACTTTGGAAAAAAAAATATTTTTTTAGTTACTTTGGAAAAAAAAATATTTTTTTAGTTACTTTGGAAAAAAAAATATTTTTTTAGTTACTTTGGAAAAAAAAAATATTTTTTAGTTACTTTGGAAAAAAAAATATTTTTTTAGTTACTTTGGAAAAAAAAATATTTTTTTAGTTACTTTGGAAAAAAAAATATTTTTTTAGTTACTTTGGAAAAAAAAATATTTTTTTAGTTACTTTGGAAAAAAAAATATTTTTTTAGTTTCTTTGGAAAAAAAAATATTTTTTTAGTTACTTTGGAAAAAAAAATATTTTTTTAGTTACTTTGGGAAAAAAAAGTATTTTTTTAGTTACTTTGGAAAAAAAAAAAAAAATTTAGTTACTTTGGAAATTTTTTTTTTTTTTTAATTACTTTGGAAAAAAAATAATTTTTTAGTTACTTTGGAAAAAAAAAATTTTTTTTAGTTACTTTGGAAAAAAAAATAATTTTTTAGTTACTTTGGAAAAAAAAATATTTTTTTAGTTACTTTGGAAAAAAAAATAATTTTTTAGTTACTTTGGAAAAAAAATATTTTTTTAGTTACTTTGGGGAAAAAAAATAATTTTTAGTTACTTTGGAAAAAAATTATTTTTTTTAGTTACTTTGGAAAAAAAAATATTTTTTTAGTTTCTTTGGAAAAAAAAATATTTTTTTAGTTTCTTTGGAAAAAAAAATATTTTTTTAGTTACTTTGGAAAAAAAAAATATTTTTTTAGTTACTTTGGAAAAAAAAATATTTTTTTAGTTACTTTGGAAAAAAAAATATTTTTTAGTTACTTTGGAAAAAAAAATATTTTTTTAGTTACTTTGGAAAAAAAAATATTTTTTTAGTTACTTTGGAAAAAAAAATATTTTTTTAGTTACTTTGGAAAAAAAAATATTTTTTTAGTTTCTTTGGAAAAAAAAAATTTTTTTAGTTTCTTTGGAAAAAAAAATATTTTTTTAGTTTCTTTGGAAAAAAAAATATTTTTTTAGTTACTTTGGAAAAAAAAATATTTTTTTAGTTTCTTTGGAAAAAAAAAAATTTTTTTAGTTACTTTGGAAAAAAAAATATTTTTTTAGTTTCTTTGGAAAAAAAAATATTTTTTTAGTTACTTTGGAAAAAAAATATTTTTTTAGTTACTTTGGAAAAAAATATATTTTTTTAGTTACTTTGGAAAAAAATATATTTTTTTAGTTACTTTGGAAAAAAAAATATTTTTTTAGTTACTTTGGAAAAAAAAATATTTTTTTAGTTACTTTGGAAAAAAAAATATTTTTTTAGTTACTTTGGAAAAAAATATATTTTTTTAGTTACTTTGGAAAAAAAAATATTTTTTTAGTTACTTTGGAAAAAAAAATATTTTTTTAGTTACTTTGGAAAAAAAAATATTTTTTAGTTACTTTGGAAAAAAAAATATTTTTTTAGTTACTTTGGAAAAAAAAAATATTTTTTAGTTACTTTGGAAAAAAAAATATTTTTTTAGTTACTTTGGAAAAAAAAATATTTTTTAGTTACTTGGAAAAAAAAATATTTTTTTAGTTACTTTGGAAAAAAAATATTTTTTTAGTTACTTTGGAAAAAAAAAAAAATTTTTAGTTACTTTGGAAAAAAAAAATTTTTTTTAGTTACTTTGGAAAAAAAATATTTTTTTAGTTTCTTTGGAAAAAAAATATTTTTTTAGTTACTTTGGAAAAAAAAAAATTTTTTAGTTACTTTGGAAAAAAAAAAATTTTTTAGTTACTTTTGAAAAAAAAATATTTTTTTAGTTACTTTGGAAAAAAAATAATTTTTTAGTTACTTTGGAAAAAAAAATATTTTTTTAGTTACTTTGGGGAAAAAAATAATTTTTAGTTACTTTGGAAAAAAATTATTTTTTTTAGTTACTTTGGAAAAAAAAAATATTTTTTTAGTTTCTTTGGAAAAAAAAAATATTTTTTTAGTTACTTTGGGAAAAAAAAATTTTTTTAGTTACTTTGGAAAAAAAAATATTTTTTTAGTTACTTTGGAAAAAAAAAATATTTTTTTAGTTACTTTGGAAAAAAAAATATTTTTTTAGTTACTTTGGAAAAAAAATATTTTTTTAGTTACTTTGGAAAAAAAAATATTTTTTTAGTTACTTTGGAAAAAAAAATATTTTTTTAGTTACTTTGGAAAAAAAAATATTTTTTTAGTTAGTTTGGAAAAAAAAATATTTTTTTAGTTACTTTGGAAAAAAAATATTTTTTTAATTACTTTGGAAAAAAAAATATTTTTTTAGTTACTTTGGAAAAAAAATATATTTTTTTAGTTACTTTGAAAAAAATATATTTTTTTAGTTACTTTGGAAAAAAAATATTTTTTTAGTTACTTTGGAAAAAAAAATATTTTTTTAGTTACTTTGGAAAAAAAAATATTTTTTTAGTTACTTTGGAAAAAAAAAAAAAATTTAGTTACTTTGGAAATTTTTTTTTTTTTTTTAATTACTTTGGAAAAAAAATAATTTTTTAGTTACTTTGGAAAAAAAAATATTTTTTTAGTTACTTTGGGAAAAAAAAAATTTTTAGTTACTTTGGAATTTTTTTTTTTTTTTAGTTACTTTGGAAAAAAAAAATATTTTTTTAGTTTCTTTGGAAAAAAAAAATTTTTTTTAGTTACTTTGGAAAAAAAATTTTTTTTAGTTACTTTGGAAAAAAAATATTTTTTTAGTTTCTTTGGAAAAAAAAAAATTTTTTTAGTTACTTTGGAAAAAAATTTTTATTTTTTGTTACTTTGGAAAAAAAAATATTTTTTAGTTACTTTGGAAAAAAATATATTTTTTTAGTTACTTTGGAAAAAAAAATATTTTTTTAGTTACTTTGGAAAAAAAAATATTTTTTTAGTTACTTTGGAAAAAAAATATTTTTTTAGTTACTTTGGAAAAAAAAATATTTTTTTAGTTACTTTGGAAAAAAAATATTTTTTTAGTTACTTTGGAAAAAAAAATATTTTTTTAGTTACTTTGGAAAAAAAAATATTTTTTTAGTTACTTTGGAAAAAAAAATATTTTTTTAGTTACTTTGGAAAAAAAAAATATTTTTTTAGTTACTTTGGAAAAAAAAATATTTTTTA
>NW_027635213.1:0-33957 GCF_949748355.1 Melanostigma gelatinosum | reverse complement strand
GAAGTATAATATGATGTATAATATAGTGTATAATATGGTGTATAATATGAAGTATAATATGAAGTATAATATGGTGTATAATATGGTGTATAATATGAAGTATAATATGAAGTATAATATGATGTATAATATAGTGTTTAATATGGTGTATAATACGGTGTATAATATGAAGTATAATATGAAGTATAATATGATGTATAATATGGTGTATAATATGGTGTATAATATGAAGTATAATATGAAGTATAATATGGTGTATAATATGGTGTATAATATGAAGTATAATATGAAGTATAATATGGTGTATAATATGAAGTATAATATGAAGTATAATATGATGTATAATATGAAGTATAATATGAAGTATAATATGATGTATAATATGGTGTATAATATGAAGTATAATATGAAGTATAATATGGTGTATAATATGAAGTATAATATGAAGTATAATATGATGTATAATATGGTGTATAATATGAAGTATAATATGAAGTATAATATGGTGTATAATATGGTGTATAATATGAAGTATAATATGAAGTATAATATGGTGTATAATATGGTGTATAATATAGTGTATAATATGAAGTATAATATGATGTATAATATGGTGTATAATATGATGTATAATATGGTGTATAATATGGTGTATAATATGGCGTATAATATGGTGTATAATATGGTGTATAATATGGCGTATAATATGGTGTATAATATGGCTGACAAATTGAAGATTTGTAATCGGTTCAGCTGTGAGCAGGAAATGCTCATGTTATGAAATGTTTATGTATTATCTTTGAATGGTTTCCTGAGCTCCATCATATCTCAGGACCTCAAGTGGGAGCTGAACATCAGCTCCATCACCAAGAAGGCTCAGCAGAGGATGTACTTCCTGAGGCAGCTGAAGAAGTTCAACCTGCCAAAGACAATGATGGTGCATTTCTACACAGCCATCATTGAGTCCATCCTCTGCTCCTCCATCACCGTCTGGTACGCTGCAGCCACAGCCAAGGACAAGGACAGACTGCAGCGCATCATTCACTCTGCTGAGAGGTGATCGGCTGCAATCTGCCGTCCCTCCAGGACTTGTTCACTTTAAGAACCCTGAAGCGAGCAAGAAGGATCGTATCTGACCCCTCCCACCCTGGACATAAACTGTTAGTGCCCCTTCCATCTGGCAGCAGGCTGAGGTCCATCAGGACCAAGACCTCACGACACATGAACAGTTTCTTCCCGTCGGCAGTCGGGCTCATAACAGAGCCCGGGACCCCCACTGACTCTGTCCTCCCCAGGACAAAGTCCCACCGGTCACTCCCGCACATCCCTTCATATTTAAACACACTTGTCACTTTTATATTCTACTTGTTTTCAGTCCTGTTATCTGTTTGCCGTGCGCTTTATTTTATATTCTTTTAAATTGTACTGTACATTTTAATATGTTTCTATTTCTTGCACTGTTGATTGTTGTTTGTTGTTCATTGTATTGTCTCATGTTATGCACCACCTGCCATGACAAATCCCTTGTATGCTACATACATTGGCAATAAACGGTTCTGATTCTGATTGTGAAGAAGAAGATGTGCTGTGACATGAACCAGTGAATGAGTCAGTGAGTGGGCTGACTCGGCTGCAGGTCCGATGCTTCCTGTTCCTCTGACCGCGTGCCGGCGGCTGTGCTTTGAGCTGCTTCCTGTGTGACCTCACTGACGTGTTCCGGCCCGGAGGACTCTCACCGGTCAGATGCTTTTTGTTTGTCTCATTATTTTCCCTCGGTAAGCCTCGGGCGCCGCTGTGCTGAGGAAAAGGTGGGCGGCAGCTGCTGTGCGGGTACCAGCCAACAGAAAGCATCCTTCATCTGGGAGAAGAAGTCACTGAGAGAGGAACGTCGGGTTCATTGAGCAGAAACAGGAAGTCAAAAGGTCCTTCTGTGTTGGAGCTACGGCTCCATTAGCCTGAGAAAGAGGAATTCAGTTTGATTTGTGATTCATGTCAAATGAACTCTGCTTTGTGTTTTTATATTCGAGTCAAATATGTACGATTCAGACAAGTTTTAAAAGGCAGCTTTGAGTTTCTATCTTGAGGTATTCGGTGAAGGAAGGTTTCTTTTAATAAAGTTTGTTGGTTCATTCTCACGTCCATGAGCTTTGTGTTGAATCAACGGAGCAGCAGTAAGCGACAGTGAGTGGGAGTCTTAATCGTATTCATACACGTCTTTTCAAAATAAACAGCAACATATCTCGGTTTGGGTTGGAATACCTGCGTCTCTTTCAGAGTTCAGACATTCACACGGGACCCGAACAGCGACCTCCTGGGTGGAGGTCCCGTGTTTTGAGACTCACAGCTTTGTGGAATACTTGTCTCTGATTGGTCAGTTAGAGCATTCTGTGGTCTGTTTCTTTAACCCTTTACTCCCGCCATGCGACGGCCACCTGGAGCGTCCTACTGTGAGACGACCTACTGGTGGCTTCATGTGTAGTTTTATTATTTGTACTTATTATTTTGTCTTTCTTTGTAATGTGTAAAGATTTGATTGTTGAACTGAATTATTTGATTGTGTTTCATCGTAGGTTTTTTCCGTTGCCTGGAAAGCCCTTTGAAGTTCATTTGATGCGTTCAGAAGGTTCTTTATGAATACAGTTTGATTGATGAAGTTTGGTTGATGAAGGTGGCGTCGATGTCTCCTTTGGAGTGCTGCTCTGACCCGGATCCTCCCGTTCACGGTGGAGGTGTGCACTGATGTCACAGCTTCAGTGTGTATGTCCTGAATGCCTCTGTGACTGCACACTGTGAGCGTCACATGACCTGTTTGAGCACCGCGTCCTGTTTGGAGGAGCGGTCCTGAAGGTGAGCAGGAGGCTCCTGAATGAAATGTGATTTTCTTTTCAAAGCTCCTCTGACAGCAGCAGACACTCGCAGCTCCTAATGCGACAGCCGTTACAGCGGGAAGAGTGAGGTAATGTGGCGTGCCGGATCCTCCTCGTCTCAAACAGGGCCAGGCGAGGCCTCCCGGGACGGGGGTTTGGTCCCTGCTAATAAAAGGGTAATTAGCTCCCTCCCTTCCTCCCCCCTCTCATCACGGAGCCTCACCCCGAGAGTCTGCCTCCCGTCTAATACCATCATTTCCCCCGATGCATGTCGGCAGCGCGATGAGAGACCTGTCAGGGGACGCTGCAGTATTCATGATGGAAATGACTGATGTTCTCCGTAATGATGTGAAAAAGACATTCAGGAAAGCTCCACAGACCCTTCATTTGTTCGGATGTGTCAATCAACAGAAGAACTATTTCTTTCCTCTCGTGTTCAACACAAGTTTCCGTTCAACGAAAGGTTTGATCAGGAAAAACCGAGCTGCACCTGAACGCACCGCTGAAGAGCTTTGTGTCAGGTTGCTGTTGAACACAACTGAAGGACAGCAGGTCAACGTGAGACGTCCAGTCAGACTCCTCCTCGTGAGACACGTTAAACTAACTCACCTTCCTCAGTGGGCTGTGTCTAAGCATGTATGCATCAGTGTGTGGATGACGCTCTGTGTGTGGATTGTGAAGCAACAGACAAACTATGAAGTATATCTTATCAAAGAAAAGAGGCGGTTGGCTTTTTGTTTGGTCTGTTTCCTGTTTTATTTTGAAGGTCCCTGCCTCATGTGTCCTGTGTTTGGTTTTACTTCCTGGTGTACTTTTGCCCCGCCCTGATTGGTCTCGCCCTCATCACCCTCATCAGCCTTGCAGTCACCTGACCTCCTGCTCAGCTGTTCCTCGTCATCAGGTCGTCTCTATCTATGGCTCCATAAGCTCCTCTTCACTGCTCCATGGAGCTCGTTACCGAGATGCTTTTAAGCATTTCACTTTGTCAAAGTATCTTCTTGTGCGTCTGTAGTGACAGAGGAAGAGGAGCCACATTAAATGTGTGAAAGTTCTTCTTCAGCTCTTGCTCTCTCATTATCTTCAGCTTCACTGTTCTACTGGTTGGAAAGACGTTCAAGTTAACCACAGAGCAGCATAGTGTGAGTTAACAGCACAGACTCCGTGATGTTCGTAGCATCTCCGGACGCCTCGGCACAGGCAACGGAATAATTACATCCAAAGAGTGTCGGCTGTATAAATGGTGTTATAACTCAAATCTAAGAGACACAGATGCATTATTATTGGTGTTGCACTGCACTGTAGCCTGAAACAGAGCGAGCAGAGCTGCACTGGGATGGCTGATGCAATTTGGGGGATTTTATCTGGGCATGAGCAGACAAGACGAGGAAAACAAGATAAATCAGAGGAAGGAAAATGAATTAGAGAGAGACAGAGAGAGAGACAGAGAGACAGAGACAGAGAGAGAGAGACAGAGAGAGAGAGACAGAGACAGAGAGAGAGAGACAGAGAGAGAGAGACAGAGAGACAGAGAGAGAGAGACAGAGACAGAGACAGAGAGACAGAGACAGAGAGAGAGAGCGACAGAGACAGAGAGAGAGAGAGAGACAGAGACAGAGAGAGAGAGACAGAGAGAGAGAGACAGAGAGAGAGACAGAGAGAGACAATGAGAGAGAGAGAGAGGTTTAAATATCTTTATTTGTTTGTGTTAAGTTCCATTTTCAGAGTTCTACTGTTACTCAAAACAAACCGAATTATTTTCTTAACGACACGATACGTTATCATTTAAAACGGTTAACCAAATAAGGTCCAACAAACATAAACGTGTCTTCAATTGTCTGTAGGCTGAGATCTGACTCTCACTTAGTGCCCACTTTGTCCAGTTCTTTGTTCACTTTGTGAACTATTTTCTTTAGTCTGTATCCTTCCTGCTTCGTGAGACCTCCTCTGTCCTTGCTCCTCATGTGAGATCTGGCAGAGCTGGAGAGCTGCTCCTTGTCAGAGAGGTAGTCCTCCACTCTGACTTTTCTCACGTTCTTACTCCTCCTCAGAAACTCCTTGATCTCCTCCACGCTGTAGCCTCCAGAGCCCCGAGAGCTGCCAGCACCGTGTGTAGAGGGCTCACTGTTTACAGCAGAGTTCTCCTCCTGACTGGACTCAGAGTCCTCCCAACCGGACTCAGGGTCCTCCTCCGGCCTGGACTCACACTCGGCTGCTCCTCCACTGTCTGTAGTTGCCACTTTCTTGGCCTGTGAGCTTCCTCTGTCTCCTCTCTGTTTCCTCTTCAGCTGAGGGGCCTTGAGCTGCTCCTCGTCTGCTTCCATGTCCACCTCCCCACCTGCCTCCACCTGTCCTCCAGTACTCTCCCTCACCTCCTGTACCCCACCCGTCTCCTCCACCCTCGCCTCCTGTTCTCCACTTGTTCCCTCTTGTCCGTCCTGCTTGTCCCCTCTGTCCTCAGCACCTCTCTGGTTCTGGTCTTTGTTTGAGCCGTGTTCCCCAGGACAAGCTCTGCTCAGATGTCCTTCTCTCCCACAGCTGTAACATTTAAAATCGTTCGTCTTTGCAAAGATGACGTAGTCAAAGTCGTCCACAGTGATCTTGAAGCTGAGGTTGACCGCTCTGCTCCTGTCGCTGGGGATCATGAAGACATGTCTCCTGTGAGACAACACGTGCTGCAACAGCGGAGACTGAAATCCAGAGGACACCCTCCTAACCGGAGACACCACCTTCCCATGTTTGGACAGCTCTTTGATGATGGCATCGCTCTTTATGAATGGCGGCACGTTGGACACAGTGACTTTCACCTCCGGTGAGGCGAGAGCATACGTGGGCAGGAAGTGTTCACCCACGGAGATCCCGTTCATCAACACCACTTCTGCAGTTTCTAAGCTGTCCAGAAAGATGACCACAGCGCTGTTCATCCGCGCTGCGGACTTCACGTGGCTGTGGCCGACAACCTCACCCACTCCCAGGCTGATCTCCTCCACCGAATACCCGAACAGCGGCGGGATCTTCACGCCGTGTTCCCTGGTTAGCTCCGTCAGGCGCATGCTAGCGTTTAGCACGCCGACAGCACCTGCTGCCCGGCTGCACTCCGCTCAAAAAAAAAGACCCAAACAAACTGATAAAAGTACGCAAACCCGTGAACCCTGCACACTACACTACACTATCATACCCAACATTACACTATCATACCCAACATTACACTATCATACCCAACATTACACTATCATACCCAACACTACACTATCATACCCAACATCACACTATCATACCCAACATTACACTATCATACCCAACATTACACTATCATACCCAACATTACACTATCATACCCAACATTACACTATCATACCCAACACTACACTATCATACCCAACACTACACTATCATACCCAACATTACACTATCATACCCAACACTACACTATCATACCCAACATTACACTATCATACCCAACATTACACTATCATACCCAACACTACACTATCATACCCAACATTACACTATCATACCCAACATTACACTATCATACCCAACATTACACTATCATACCCAACATTACACTATCATACCCAACATTACACTATCATACCCAACATTACACTATCATATCCAACATTACACTATCATACCCAACATTACACTATCATACCCAACACTACACTATCATATCCAACATTACACTATCATACCCAACATTACACTATCATACCCAACATTACACTATCATACCCAACACTACACTATCATACCCAACACTACACTATCATACCCAACACTACACTATCATACCCAACATTACACTGTCATACCCAACATTACACTATCATACCCAACACTACACTATCATACCCAACACTACACTATCATACCCAACATTACACTATCATACCCAACATTACACTGTCATACCCAACATTACACTATCATACCCAACATTACACTATCATACCCAACATTACACTGTCATACCCAACATTACACTATCATACCCAACATTACACTATCATACCCAACATTACACTATCATACCCAACACTACACTATCATACCCAACATTACACTGTCATACCCAACATTACACTATCATACCCAACATTACACTATCATACCCAACATTACACTATCATACCCAACACTACACTATCATACCCAACATTACACTATCATACCCAACATTACACTATCATACCCAACACTACACTATCATACCCAACATTACACTATCATACGCAACATTACACTATCATACCCAACATTACACTATCATACCCAACATTACACTATCATACCCAACATTACACTATTGTACCCAACATTACACTATCATACCCAACATTACACTATCATACCCAACATTACACTATCATACCCAACATTACACTGTCATACCCAACATTACACTATCATACCCAACATTACACTATCATACCCAACATTACACTATCATACCCAACACTACACTATCATACCCAACATTACACTATCATACCCAACATTACACTATCATACCCAACACTACACTATCATACCCAACATTACACTATCATACGCAACATTACACTATCATACCCAACATTACACTATCATACCCAACATTACACTATCATACCCAACATTACACTATTGTACCCAACATTACACTATCATACCCAACATTACACTATCATACCCAACATTACACTATCATACCCAACATTACACTATTGTACCCAACATTACACTATCATACCCAACATTACACTGTCATACCCAACATTACACTATCATACCCAACACTACACTATCATACCCAACACTACACTATCATACCCAACATTACACTATCATACGCAACATTACACTATCATACCCAACATTACACTATTGTACCCAACATTACACTATCATACCCAACATTACACTATCATACCCAACATTACACTATCATACCCAACACTACACTATCATACCCAACACTACACTATCATACCCAACATTACACTATCATACCCAACATTACACTATCATACCCAACATTACACTATTGTACCCAACATTACACTATCATACCCAACATTACACTATCATACCCAACATTACACTATCATACCCAACATTACACTATTGTACCCAACATTACACTATCATACCCAACATTACACTATCATACCCAACACTACACTATCATACCCAACATTGCACTATCATACCCAACATTACACTATCATACCCAACATTACACTATCATACCCAACACTACACTATCATACCCAACATTACACTATCGTACCCAACGTTACACTATCGTACCCAACATTACACTATCGTACCCAACATTACACTATCATACCCAACATTACACTATCATACCCAACACTACACTATCATACCCAACACTACACTATCATACCCAACACTACACTATCATACCCAACACTACACCATCATACCCAACACTACACTATCATACCCAACATTACACTATCATACCCAACATTACACTATCATACCCAACATTACACTATCATACCCAACATTACACTATCATACCCAACATTACACTATCATACCCAACACTACACTATCATACCCAACACTACACCATCATACCCAACATTACACTATCATACCCAACACTACACTATCATACCCAACACTACACTATCATACCCAACACTACACTATCATACCCAACATTACACTATCATACCCAACACTACACTATCATACCCAACATTACACTATCATACCCAACATTACACTATCATACCCAACATTACACTATCATACCCAACACTACACTATCATACCCAACACTACACTATCATACCCAACATTACACTATCATACCCAACACTACACTATCATACGCAACACTACACTATCATACCCAACATTACACTATCATACCCAACATTACACTATCATACCCAACATTACACTATCATACCCAACACTACACTATCATACCCAACACTACACTATCATACCCAACACTACACTATCATACCCAACATTACACTATCATACCCAACACTACACTATCATACCCAACACTACACTATCATACCCAACATTACACTATCATACCCAACATTACACTATCATACCCAACATTACACTATCATACCCAACACTACACTATCATACCCAACACTACACTATCATACCCAACACTACACTATCATACCCAACATTACACTATCATACCCAACATTACACTATCATACCCAACACTACACTATCATACCCAACATTACACTATCATACCCAACATTACACTATCATACCCAACACTACACTATCATACCCAACATTACACTATCATACCCAACACTACACTATCATACCCAACATTACACTATCATACCCAACATTACACTATCATACCCAACATTACACTATCATACCCAACATTACACTATTGTACCCAACATTACACTATCATACCCAACACTACACTATCATACCCAACATTACACTATTGTACCCAACATTACACTATCATACCCAACACTACACTATTGTACCCAACATTACACTATCATACCCAACACTACACTATCATACCCAACATTACACTATTGTACCCAACATTACACTATCATACCCAACATTACACTATCATACCCAACACTACACTATCATACCCAACATTACACTATCATACCCAACACTACACTATCATACCCAACATTACACTATCATACCCAACATTATACTATCATACCCAACACTACACTATCATACCCAACATTACACTATCATACCCAACATTACACTATCATACCCAACATTACACTATCATACGCAACATTACACTATCATACCCAACACTACACTATCATACCCAACATTACACTATCATACCCAACATTACACTATCATACCCAACACTACACTATCATACCCAACACTACACTATCATACCCAACATTACACTATCATACCCAACATTACACTATCATACCCAACATTACACTATCATACCCAACATTACACTATCATACCCAACACTACACTATCATACCCAACACTACACTATCATACCCAACATTACACTATCATACCCAACATTACACTATCATACCCAACATTACACTATCATACCCAACACTACACTATCATACCCAACATTACACTATCATACCCAACATTACACTATCATACCCAACACTACACTATCATACCCAACACTACACTATCATACCCAACACTACACTATCATACCCAACATTACACTATCATACCCAACACTACACTATCATACCCAACATTACACTATCATACCCAACATTACACTATCATACCCAACATTACACTATCATACCCAACATTACACTATCATACCCAACACTACACTATCATACCCAACATTACACTATCATACCCAACATTACACTATCATACCCAACATTACACTATCATACCCAACATTACACTATTGTAACGCATGCATCAGCATGCGCTTTGCAGCGGCGCGCCTTCAGAGCACTCAGACGTGTCAATCTCCTCTCCGAGCTTCTCAAGCCGCTTCAATTCCGTCTGATCTCAAAGATTTATGAATTTGGAAGTCAGCAGATAACACATCCCGTCATATCACGCTAAGCCTGTCTCAGAGCAGCGTTGGAGGGGTGAGATGTTTCCCCCCCCCCCCCCCCCCCTCATGAGCATGGATGGGCACGGCGGCAGGAGGACGTGCTGTCAGCCAATCGGACGCTGTTGTTGCCGCTCACACTCTGGCTCAAGGCCGCGGATTCTTGCAGCTTCTCAACGGCCTATTTCCCCCTAAAGTGTCCACCTGACAGGGAATATATCTGTGTGGATGTCTGCTGCAGTGATGCGAGCTCGCAGATTGAAGTGAAAGTGAAAAACATAAATTTTATGGTTTAAATAAAAGCAATCCAATCTGTCCGGGCGGCTCGGGAAAGAACAGACTGAGTGTTAGGAGAGAGAGAGACACACAGAGACACACATGGACTGATTCATTCAGCCGAAAGCACACAAAGGACACATCCAGCACCCCTAAACCTGCATGAAGACATGCTCAAACAGTGTGCTCATGAACGCTGAACAGATGAAATGAATCAGTGAACAGCGCTTCTTGATGTCAATGTATTTGGTGTTGAACCAACAGAGCAGCTTATCATGTGATGAGATGTGGTTCAGAGCGTGACATGTCCTTCACTTTGCCTACACTTCCCACAATGCACCTCAGTGCTACGGTTCATTCGACCCTCCCTGCCTGTTCAACCTGTCCCGTCACCAACAAGTCACATGACTCGGAATCAATCAACAGAGTGCTTGACTTCAGACTGGACTTGACTTTCAGCTGACTCGTGGTTTCTCTTGGACGTGTTTCTCAATCATCCGTTCATTCCAACACTTTGTTTGAAGCATTCACGAGAACCGTGAAGAGCTGATGGTTCGTAAACTGAAGTTGGAAAAAGATGATTTTTAGTTCACAGAAACGATGTGTAAATGTAATGCAGTAACCAGACCGTGCAGGTTGACAGGAAGCAGACGTTGATGGTATAACATCTGGTGAAGAGCACGTCAGGATGTTTAGGCCTCGAACCAGAAGAATCTCTGAAATGACTTTAACCCTCGATGGCGTGGTCCTTCCTGACCCGATGAAGATCTGATCCTGGAGAGCTGGTCTGAGTCTGTACTTCTCTGTTGACTTTGTCTGAAGTGCAAACTGCTTCCGTTAGAATGTATTTATTCAGACATGTATTCACTCTTTCATTATTTCTTTCCTCTCGTCTTCAGTTCTCTTTCATATCTTGATTTTATGGATATTAAGAAGAGACGAAGCTCAGTGTTCACAGTCTGTTGAAGTAGACGTGAGTCGACCTTCAGTCATCAGACACACAGACTGTCTGACAGATGTTTGAGTCCTTCACCTGCTGCAGCTCTCAAACCTTTCCTCTCCAGATGTGACTCGTTGCTTCTTTCGGGAGCTTCAGCTCAGACCGGTCTTCTGCTGAAGCAGCTGTTTGTGTCCCGCTGACGGCCTCTGAGGCTTCGCTCCCGTCTGAGGCCTGACGCTGGAGGAGGAACCGCTTGGACGGGATCAGGAGTTCTCTGGTTCCCATCTGCAGCGCTGTGGACTCACAGTGAAGCAGCTCACAGCAGCTCTCAGCACTCACAGAAGATGAAATATGGTTCAACAACAGAACGTTGTTTCCTGCAGCAGTTCTTTCCTCCATGGTTAGCTTTCAGTTTGAGGACTCTCGGCACCTTTACTTTTTCTTTTACTACTCTCATATTTCTTGTAATATTTTCATCTTTCTGCAGCTGACAGCTTGGAACATGTAGTTTCTGTCCAGCACAAATAAGTCGGAGTCCTCCAGGTCGAAGATGAACCGTCTGAAAGGCTGCTGCTCAGCGCAGAACTGGCACCGTAGATCAAAAGTCTAATTATAATGGTCACATACGTGACGTGACATGTAACCTCTGGGCTTAACTGCATTAGGAGCAGTGAGCAGCTTCAGATCAGTGTCTGGCTCATGAACACGTCAACAGGAGAAGCTG
The DNA here is from genome assembly GCF_949748355.1 of Melanostigma gelatinosum. Classification (NCBI taxonomy): domain Eukaryota; kingdom Metazoa; phylum Chordata; class Actinopteri; order Perciformes; family Zoarcidae; genus Melanostigma; species Melanostigma gelatinosum. Next base: position 21,568 of record NW_027635213.1, on the reverse strand, counting down.
GGGATCGAACCGTCAACCTGCTCTATTCCCTGACCGCCCACAGCGCCGCGGTCACATGTCACATGCTGACTGATACTCACTGCTGGGTTAGTTTGGAGTCCCACGGCTGCCTGCTCTCTAACGGCCATGACTATACCTTCAAACGAAGAGGACTGAGATATACACACAGCTGATAACATACAATGCCTTACATGTTATCAGCTGTTTGCATAGTGTGCATGTTTCTCCTGTTGCATCAAAGTGATCATAAAACACGAAAAAAAGGCTGAAAGACACCAACTGTAGTGAACTGCAGTCAGGTGATGAGTGTCTGGTCACGATGAGTGACATCGTTCTCATGAACCAAGACATCTTCATGTTAGTGAAACATTACGTTAACGTTAATTATCTGCTTGAACAAAAGCTCAACCAATCAACAAATCAACACTCATTACCCTCTCTGTAAGAACGATTTCTACTTCTGTCTTCTGTCTTCTGTCTCCTGTCTTCTGTCTCCTGTACTTCTGTCTCCTGTACTTCTGTCTCCTGTCTTCTGTCTCCTGTCTTCTGTCTCCTGTCTCCTGTCTTCTGTCTCCTGTCTCCTGTACGTCCACATGGACACACCTCTTCTGTCTCCTGTCTTCTGTCTTCTGTACTTCTGTCTCCTGTCTTCTGTCTCCTGTACTTCTGTCTTTTGTACTTCTGTCTTCTGTCTTCTGTACTTCTGTCTCCTGTACTTCTGTCTTCTGTACTTCTGTCTCCTGTCTTCTGTCTCCTGTACTTCTGTCTTTTGTACTTCTGTCTTCTGTCTTCTGTACTTCTGTCTCCTGTACTTCTGTCTCCTGTACTTCTGTCTTCTGTACTTCTGTTTCCTGTACTTCTGTCTTCTGTACTTCTGTCTCCTGTCTTCTGTCTCCTGTACTTCTGTCTTTTGTACTTCTGTCTTCTGTCTTCTGTACTTCTGTCTCCTGTACTTCTGTCTCCTGTCTTCTGTCTTCTGTACTTCTGTCTCCTGTACTTCTGTCTCCTGTCTTCTGTCTCCTGTACTTCTGTCTTCTGTACTTCTGTCTCCTGTACTTCTGTCTTCTGTACTTCTGTCTCCTGTCTTCTGTCTCCTGTACTTCTGTCTTCTGTACTTCTGTCTTCTGTCTTCTGTCTTCTGTCTTCTGTACTTCTGTCTCCTGTACTTCTGTCTCCTGTCTTCTGTCTCCTGTACTTCTGTCTTCTGTACTTCTGTCTTCTGTCTTCTGTCTCCTGTACTTCTGTCTTCTGTACTTCTGTCTCCTGTACTTCTGTCTTCTGTACTTCTGTCTTCTGTCTTCTGTCTTCTGTCTTCTGTACTTCTGTCTCCTGTACTTCTGTATCCTGTCTTCTGTCTTCTGTACTTCTGTCTCCTGTACTTCTGTCTCCTGTCTTCTGTCTCCTGTACTTCTGTCTTCTGTACTTCTGTCTCCTGTCTTCTGTCTCCTGTCTTCTGTCTCCTGTCTTCTGTCTCCTGTACTTCTGTCTTCTGTACTTCTGTCTCCTGTACTTCTGTCTCCTGTCTTCTGTCTCCTGTACTTCTGTCTTCTGTACTTCTGTCTCCTGTACTTCTGTCTCCTGTCTTCTGTCTTCTGTACTTCTGTCTCCTGTACTTCTGTCTCCTGTCTTCTGTCTCCTGTCTTCTGTCTCCTGTCTTCTGTCTCCTGTCTTCTGTCTCCTGTCTTCTGTCTCCTGTCTTCTGTCTTCTGTACTTCTGTCTCCTGTACTTCTGTCTCCTGTCTTCTGTCTTCTGTACTTCTGTCTCCTGTACTTCTGTCTCCTGTCTTCTGTCTCCTGTACTTCTGTCTTCTGTACTTCTGTCTCCTGTCTTCTGTCTCCTGTCTTCTGTCTCCTGTACTTCTGTCTTCTGTACTTCTGTCTCCTGTACTTCTGTCTCCACAGAAGACGCTCCGCTCTACGACGGCTGCCGACAAAGCAGCTGTTTGACCGACCTCGGTGGTGACAGCGCGCGCTGCTTTCAAAGAGCGGCGCTTCTTCCTTCTGTTCTTTGTCTGCGCGTGCCGAGGTAGACCTGTTTCTGAGGTGTCCTTCACCGTGTCTCCTCTTACACTCGGCTTCGCTTTGATTCCTGCGGCCGCGAGTGTTTTTACAACTCCCGGACACGTCCATCGCTGCGAGCGTCCTGTCTGTCTGCTGTTACTCTGGAAGTCAGAGGAACAGACGGTCCGGTCGGAACAGCATCAAATATACATCAGCTGAGAGGTTGAGGGGAGTTCAGGCCCAGACAAGCCTGTTCAAACATTTCCACATAGAAACATATTCTTTACCTCAAGGGGCGTTATTACTCTTCATCTTATAGCCCCGGGTCAAAAAGGTTGCAGAGTTATCACTACATGCTGTTCACCTCCATTTCTACAGAGAGACTCTTTGTCTGAACAGTTCCAGACCACAACAGCCAGAGGCTGAGGCCTGCTGCCTCCACACGCATGAACACTGATCCAGAGCGCTGCAGCAGCCTGATGCCTCTGCTCTGCTCTGCATGGACAAGCGAGGACCAACGGACGGACGGACGGCAACTCAATGGGTCCCGCTCTGCAGACATAATGCAGAACAAGTTCCTCAGATCAACGGCTGCAACAGAACGGAGCAGCGGTCAGAGTGCAACGTAACAGAACGGAGCAGCGGTCAGAGTGCAACACATCAGAACAGAGCAGCGGTCAGAGTGCAACGTAACAGAACGGAGCAGCGGTCAGAGTGCAACACATCAGAACGGAGCAGCGGTCAGAGTGCAACACATCAGAACAGAGCAGCGGTCAGAGTGCAACGTAACAGAACGGAGCAGCGGTCAGAGTGCAACACATCAGAACAGAGCAGCGGTCAGAGTGCAACACATCAGAACGGAGCAGCGGTCAGAGTGCAACACATCAGAACAGAGCAGCGGTCAGAGTGCAACACATCAGAACAGAGCAGCGGTCAGTGTGCAACACAACAGAACAGAGCAGCGGTCAGAGTGCAACACATCAGAACGGAGCATCGGTCAGAGTGCAACACAACAGAACAGAGCAGCGGTCAGAGTGCAACGTAACAGAACGGAGCAGCGGTCAGAGTGCAACACATCAGAACAGAGCAGCGGTCAGTGTGCAACGCATCAGAACAGAGCAGCGGTCAGAGTGCAACACATCAGAACAGAGCAGCGGTCAGAGTGCAACACATCAGAACGGAGCAGCGGTCAGAGTGCAACACATCAGAACAGAGCAGCGGTCAGAGTGCAACACATCAGAACGGAGCAGCGGTCAGAGTGCAACACATCAGAACAGAGCAGCGGTCAGAGTGCAACACATCAGAACGGAGCAGCGGTCAGTGTGCAACGCATCAGAACAGAGCAGCGGTCAGAGTGCAACACATCAGAACGGAGCAGCGGTCAGAGTGCAACACAACAGAACAGAGCAGCGGTCAGAGTGCAACACATCAGAACGGAGCAGCGGTCAGAGTGCAACACATCAGAACGGAGCAGCGGTCAGAGTGCAACACATCAGAACAGAGCAGCGGTCAGAGTGCAACACATCAGAACAGAGCAGCGGTCAGTGTGCAACACATCAGAACAGAGCAGCGGTCAGAGTGCAACACATCAGAACAGAGCAGCGGTCAGAGTGCAACGTAACAGAACGGAGCAGCGGTCAGAGTGCAACACATCAGAACAGAGCAGCGGTCAGAGTGCAACACATCAGAACAGAGCAGCGGTCAGAGTGCAACACATCAGAACAGAGCAGCGGTCAGAGTGCAACACATCAGAACAGAGCAGCGGTCAGAGTGCAACGTAACAGAACGGAGCAGCGGTCAGAGTGCAACACATCAGAACAGAGCAGCGGTCAGAGTGCAACACAACAGAACAGAGCAGCGGTCAGAGTGCAACACATCAGAACGGAGCAGCGGTCAGAGTGCAACACATCAGAACGGAGCAGCGGTCAGAGTGCAACACATCAGAACAGAGCAGCGGTCAGAGTGCAACACATCAGAACAGAGCAGCGGTCAGTGTGCAACACATCAGAACAGAGCAGCGGTCAGAGTGCAACACATCAGAACAGAGCAGCGGTCAGAGTGCAACACATCAGAACAGAGCAGCGGTCAGAGTGCAACACATCAGAACAGAGCAGCGGTCAGAGTGCAACACATCAGAACGGAGCAGCGGTCAGAGTGCAACACATCAGAACAGAGCAGCGGTCAGAGTGCAACACATCAGAACGGAGCAGCGGTCAGAGTGCAACACATCAGAACAGAGCAGCGGTCAGAGTGCAACACATCAGAACGGAGCAGCGGTCAGTGTGCAACGCATCAGAACAGAGCAGCGGTCAGAGTGCAACGTAACAGAACAGAGCAGCGGTCAGAGTGCAACACATCAGAACAGAGCAGCGGTCAGAGTGCAACGCATCAGAACAGAGCAGCGGTCAGAGTGCAACACATCAGAACAGAGCAGCGGTCAGAGTGCAACACATCAGAACGGAGCAGCGGTCAGAGTGCAACACATCAGAACAGAGCAGCGGTCAGAGTGCAACACATCAGAACGGAGCAGCGGTCAGAGTGCAACACATCAGAACAGAGCAGCGGTCAGAGTGCAACACATCAGAACGGAGCAGCGGTCAGTGTGCAACGCATCAGAACAGAGCAGCGGTCAGAGTGCAACACATCAGAACGGAGCAGCGGTCAGAGTGCAACACATCAGAACAGAGCAGCGGTCAGAGTGCAACACATCAGAACGGAGCAGCGGTCAGAGTGCAACACATCAGAACGGAGCAGCGGTCAGTGTGCAACGCATCAGAACAGAGCAGCGGTCAGAGTGCAACACATCAGAACAGAGCAGCGGTCAGAGTGCAACACATCAGAACAGAGCAGCGGTCAGAGTGCAACACATCAGAACAGAGCAGCGGTCAGAGTGCAACACATCAGAACGGAGCAGCGGTCAGAGTGCAACACATCAGAACAGAGCAGCGGTCAGAGTGCAACACATCAGAACAGAGCAGCGGTCAGAGTGCAACACATCAGAACAGAGCAGCGGTCAGAGTGCAACACATCAGAACAGAGCAGCGGTCAGAGTGCAACACATCAGAACAGAGCAGCGGTCAGAGTGCAACACATCAGAACAGAGCAGCGGTCAGAGTGCAACACATCAGAACAGAGCAGCGGTCAGAGTGCAACACATCAGAACAGAGCAGCGGTCAGAGTGCAACACATCAGAACAGAGCAGCGGTCAGAGTGCAACACATCAGAACAGAGCAGCGGTCAGAGTGCAACACATCAGAACAGAGCAGCGGTCAGAGTGCAACACATCAGAACAGAGCAGCGGTCAGAGTGCAACACATCAGAACGGAGCAGCGGTCAGTGTGCAATGTAACTCACACACACACTCACTCACACTCACACTCACACACTCTCACACACACACACACACTCACACTCACACACTCTCACACACACACACTCACACTCACACACTCTCACACACACACACACTCTCACACACTCACACACACACACACACACTCACACACTCACTCACTCACACACTCACTCACACACACACACTCACACACACACACTCACACACACACACTCACACACTCTCTCACACTCACACACACACACACACTCTCTCTCTTCCTGTCGTGAGTGAAGTGTCAGGTTAAGCAGAATGAATGGACTCGCTCTGAAAACACAAATTGCAAAGTAAACAGATTAGAGTGGAAACAGACTCCTCCACCCCCTCAAACCACTCCATCCTCTCAGCATCCATCCTCCCCGAGTCTCTCTCCATCTTCTCTCCATGTTGATCTCTCTCTCTCTCTCTCTCCCCCGTCTGCCTCTCTTTGTCTGTCGTTCACTCACAGCAGCGTTTATAACAGACAGAGTTCATGGCCGTACATTTATTTCAATGGAATCGCTGCAACCAGAGGATTCCTCTTCCAGCAAAAATAAAATACAAAAAGCCGGAGCTGCACGACGAAGCGCAGCGACCGCGATGACATCGTTTCCTGTTGCGCGCGGTGACGATAGAAGCATGAGCGTTCCTCCCTACGAGCTCAGGGTGTCCGTCCAGCAGGGAACCCAGCTTCAGGTTCAGAGGGCGTTGAGAACAAAAGTGAGAAATAGGAAGATTTCAATTTGTTGACTTCCAGCTCAAAATAGAGCAGCTAATAGAGCTCGTCTGCTCCTTCAAAAGAAGTGCAGAAAGAGACGCAGCATGGCGTCACTCATTCCAACATGTCTACAAGGAACCCACGTCGGACGGACTCAGACACACTGCTGGTTGTTCGGTGTGTCTGTTATCCACTGAGCGGAATGAAGAGTACGAGCTCGTCAACTACGTCACCAAGTCTCCACCGCCACCACCACCTTGATGAGGACTGCAGAGCGTCAGACCGTCTGTCTCTCTCGCCCTTTGGATTGAGAAAACCGCCACTTTCAGCCCTGAGATCTCTCCGTGTCTTCCATCCTTCTCATCCTTCTCTTCCTTCTCTTCGTCCAGATGACTGGGCGAGTCATAGTCCAGTTCCACCGCCTTCAGTTAACACAGACGGAGCATCTTCAAGCAGTCTGTTCTTCAGCAGAGACGTTTCTGAGCTCGTCTGGAGATGTTTCACTGACATTAAATGCATCTTGAGAAGACGTTTGCAGCTTTGTAGCTGTACTCAGTTGAATGACTGCACTAGTGGCTGCTCCCTCTCAGACATTCCTCCCTCTTCACTACATGAACACACTGCTGGTTGTTATATTGTCTCATTCTCAGTGTGGTGTAATTATCCTCTGTATGTTCACAGCTAAATGAAGGTCGTGTCCTCATCGCATGAGCTTCACCATGTGCTTCATCCTGACGATGTGAAGAAGGCCGTCAGCGATGAAGCCTGGAATCTGGTTTGCTGCTCTCGTCCAGCATCCGTAGCTATAACTAGCAGAGATAATGTGATGATGTCATTCATAGATATCTACCGGAGTGATATGGTGTTTACGGAATCATGAACGAGGACGTGTAAAGACCACACAGCTCACAGGGCAGGAGTCCAGCACACGGAGTCAACGTTGATTCATTCCTCACGTAAACGCTGAACTTCAAACACTTCTGTTGATATTTCATCCCAAACCTCCTCAACCTCACGAGCACTTCTGCTGTCTCGACTTCACGACGTTTCCTGAGAAGACAGAAGTTTATTTTGAAAAGACAGTTCATACACAGAGCAGAAACACGTGTGAGAACATCTGATCAGATCTGATACGTACCGCTGAGTGTGTCACAGCGATGCACCAGAAGACAACGTCTCTGTCTCTCACTGTCTCTCTCTCTCTCGCTCTGTCTCTCTCTCTCTCTGTCTCTCTTTCTCTGTCTCTCGCTCTCTCTTTGTCTCTCTCTGTCTCTCTCTCTCTCTCTCTCTCTCTCTCTCCCTCTCTCTGCCTCTCTCTCTCTCTCTCTGTCTCGCTCTCTCTCTGTCTCTCTCTGTCTCTCTCTCTCTCTCTCTCTCTCTCTCTCTCTCTCTCTCTCTCTCTCTCTCTCTCTCTGTCTCTCTCTCTCTCTGTCTCTCTCTCTGTCTCTCTTTGTCTCTCGCTCTCTCTGTCGCTCGCTCTCTCTGTCTCTCTCTCTCGCTCTCTCTCTCCCTCTCTGTCTCTCTCTCTCTCTCTCTCTCTCTCTCTCCCTCTCTCTCTCTCTCTCTCCCTCTCTTTCTGGCTCGTCATCAAAACTGGCAACATGCTCCGACACCGGAAACACACACTTCTGCACACTTCATGCTGCTAAAGACACACACTCACAAACACGCTCAGATTGCAATCAATATGCAATTTCCCTTCTGTGTATAAGAGATGGAGCTACTTGGAGTCTCCATGAAGTGCTGCTATAATTCTCATAACTGTCCTGCTCGGCCCCTTGTGACACATACGGCCGAGGGAACCGGTGCTGATTTATCCACAGCTTCCTGTTTCATCTCTTCTCCTTCTGCAGCGTAAATACATGAAATGAGAGAAACGGATATTTTGAAGGAACGCTTTCACAAGAGCAAGACGCCTGAGAGACACCAGAGCTGCTTTCTGGAGGTTTCCCGCTCTCATCTCATCGCAGGAAGTGAAGACTTTGGTGTTGGACGATAATGAGGAGACTCACTAGTTTCTCATTTTTCTCCAAATTTGAATTCGTAGAGGGACAAGAACTGCTCTAAATGCAAATGTGTTCATAGTCAGTCAACATTAGTCTTTTCTGGAACATGAAATATCCATGAACCTGAACAATAAAGGTTTAACACAGGAGAGCATGTCAGGAGAAGAAGCACAACTGTTAAAAATACATTCACTAGCTTAGGGCCCCACCTCTGCGATTTGGCCGGCTGGAGAGTTTTAGGGATGGTTGGTGGAGGCCTGAGCGAAGCGGTTTGGGGAAAGGTTAGTTTGAGGGTCCACTGCGGCTCCCGGGCCTTGCAGACCCCCCCGGTCCATGTGGGACAGTAGTGGCTGTGGAGGCAGGTGGCCTTCCGGGAGTGGTTTTAAAGAGGGGCGGGAGGGTGGGGTGCGAAAGGCGTAGCAGGCTGAGCTATGGTGGCCGTGGGTATTTGTAGGGTGTGGCCGGAAGTGGCCCCGTGGAGGTGTGGCCCTGCTCCTGAAATTCAGCTAAGGTTTATCTCCAATTCACTAGCTTAGGGCCCCACCTCGGCGATTTGGCCGGCTGGAGAGTTTTAGGGATAGTTGGTGGAGGCCTTAGCGAAGCGGTTTGGGGAAAGGCTAGTTTGAGGGTCCACGGCGGCTCCCGGGCCTTGCAGACCCCCAAAAGCCCGCCTACGGGAGCAGTGCCGCCTGCCCGTTGCGCGTGTCGGTGGCGCTGTGGCGGGTGTAGAGTTGGTAGGCGGGGGAGGGCCAGCGGCCCGGGCTTTGATGGTGGTCTGGGACTCCTCTGCTCGCTGCGGTGGTGGCGGCTCCTACGCGGGAGGAGTGGCCGGAGAAGGAGCCTGGATTGATCCCGGAGATGGTTAGGATTCCCCTGAAGTGCCAGAGGAACCAGGATCGGTCGGCGATGCGGCCGGTCTCTGTGGTGAACGGTGGTTCGTGGGGGGCGGTTTGCTGTGTTTTCCTGGTTTGTAGTTAGCGCATGAGGGGTTCGTAGCGGCTCAGGTGTGAGTTGAATTGTGAGTCAGGTGTGAGGGGCTCAGGTGTGAGTCGACATGTGTTTCTCGCGCTCTGGAGTTCAGCATCAGAAAGAACAATATAATTTCTATCTGATTCCTTCTTTTGGCTCTTCGTCCTGAGTGAATGGAGGTGATTAACCCATCACAGCCGTCAGCCTGAAGTCTGAAACATATATGACACACACACACACCTGTCTGCCTGTCTACACCTGATGATGAGTCATCATCCTCACCTTTGAATCTGGGTTTTTGAATCTGCAGCCGACAAAATGTGAACACTCAAAGATGTTGGTGTTTAAACTAAATACACTTGATTTGGGAGTGGGCTACTTAAGGACAGTGTTGTCCCACAATGCATTGCAGAACCACAATGGAGTAGCTGTTCACAGCTGGAAACATTACAACAAATGTGATGGTGTTGTGAAAAAAGAATGAACACAAATAAGAAGCAATGACCCCCAACATGTTTTAGTTGCTGTGTAACTTGCATTGGTACCTAACCTCCAACCAACGACTACATTTTCAATTCTTTCACTGGTTTCTTCTGTAAGTCAAACAACGTCGGGATGTTAAGTCTTTGAGGCAAATAAACATCATTCCTTCACTGCATGTATACCTTCACCTGAATCACTAATTAGGATGTTTTGGTTGACGCGGTCCTCAGTTATTAGGTGAAGCTTGTGAGATGCTATCATGAACATTCTGATTCTGTTCGTCAGGACTGAGCTTCCGCGTCCTCGAGCCAGAATCACACACCATCTTCAGACGGCAGCGAGGCTGTCGAGGCCGCTGCTGCTGCAGAATATCTTCGTTTCGTTCTTTTCCTCGGAGAAGCTGGCGGCTGTCGGCGCTGCAGACCGGCCGGCTCTGCTGGCTGTCACCTACGTTGTGAAAAGGAAACTCACTGACAGCTGTCAGAGCCCTCGTCCTCCTCGTCTTCCTCCTCCTGGCGTCGCTCCTGCCAGCTGACACTGCCCTGACACCGGCCACGATGCCAGCCCGGTCATGTCTCATCCATAAGGCATCACGCTGCTGTTCTTGCTCCTAACTTGCATGCGAAAAGTCTGCGGACTTGTTAGTTTTCTTTTTCAATCCCATTCAACGCCCACGAAGAGTATTCTTGGAGGAACTCGGTCAGCAGGATAAATGATGAAAAAACTGCAGAATCAGGCGAGGGAGACGCGTCAGCGTTTTCCAGCAGCGATAAGGAGACGTCAGCGCTTCAGGGCTGAGGTGTCACCTGCCGGCGGGAAACTCTCTCTGCTGTCACCTGCTGCCAACCATCTCCCATCACTCCCTCACCGGGTTTGTTCCTCCACCGGCAGGGGGGGTGGAGGTCAGAGCCGGCGGCTGATGGCTTCATCACAGCAGGAAGTGGCCGGAGAGGGAGGAGTCACACGGACTCTCAACTGATTGGTCAGAGCTGGAGTCGGCTGTTTGTAAAGTGTTGGGAGGCCTCGGGCCAGACAAGTTGAGTTAAAGTGCACTCAGCATCGCAGCCTGTTTTTATTTGACTGACCAGACTTTCAAGTAAATGATTTCATCAGCAGAGAACCGGAACGAGGAATTTCTAATGTTTATTATGACGGATGAGTTCATGAATTGGACGGAAAATCGTTGGCGCTTGGACTCGAAAGGGAGACGTGTGATGGAGGGGCGATTCCCCTGAGCAGCAGCAGGATAAATCCCAGTCCAGACACTGGTGGAGGCCAAAGATACTGCTGGTGTTGGCTGATGGAGTGATGAATCAGCGAAGACAGGTGGTGATGGGGAGGAGGATACAGAACATCTAAAAAGAGAACGCTGCAGGCGGAGAGAGGCTTCTAGTCCATTCTCCTTCACACTGCTTCCTCCACTCGAGCAGGCACAGGACTGCTGAAGCTACGCTGCAGCAGTGTGATGACGTAGCGTAAGGACTGAATGAAGCTGTTTCTGTGACTCGCTGAATGACTTTGGAGATGCTGTGACCTGATCTTTCTTTGGGATGAGTTGAAGGAAGCGTGAGACGGAGAGCAGCAGCCTCCTCTTCCTGTAGGACCTTCCGTCTTTGGGCCTCGCTCTCTTAAAACCCCGTCCTGTCTGAATCATACCCGCAGTTCCTGTTCGCCGTCTGCAGCTTTACCGCCGCCACTAAATCACAGGACGTCACAAACAAGCGCCGCCGGCTCGTTTGCCCCGAACGAAGCGGTTACTGCGTGAGACGTGTCATGTTTATGACAGCATTCCACAGACTTTATGATGTCAGGAGAGTGTGTGTGTGTGTGCGTGTGAGAGTGTGAGAGTGTGTGTGAGATGGCTGGGGGGGGGGGGGGTTATTTAGCAGGGATAACAGACACATCTCAGACGCCGCTCCTCTGGGATAACACATTCATGGATGAGACACTTGGCTCATTTCACGGGAGAGGCGGATAGATTGCTGCTCTCCCTCCTAACTATCCAATCGCTCTTTGTTAAACGAGGCACAATCCAATTACAAAGTGCCACACGCTGACACTTTATTAACATCACGGCTGCGAGGGAGAGGCCGGGGGGGCGTGCACGCTCCGCTCTTTCTGTTTGAAGTGCACGGATGAAAGATTGTCCTTTTTATTGAGGAAAGAAGGTTTGTGTTTGGAGAGGCTTCACTTCCACTTCATATTCGCCCCAGTGTCTCTTAACAGTGCGAGGGACTCGAGCCTCGTGCCTCGGTCGGTGTTTCCTGCTCCGCAGAAAGAAGGGAAAGGCTAATGGAGTAATATTTCTGATCTCAGCCTCTGATCACTTCATTAAACTGATGTTGATGAATGCACAAAGCGGGCGCGGCGCAAGCAGACGCAGCAGATGCATCTTAATCAAGCAGAGCAGGAGGAAGGTGGGATGCGTGTTATGCCTCACTCACTTCCTCCTCAGCGCTCTACCTTCGTCCTCGCTGTGATGAACTCATTCATGACCGATCTGCCACTTCATTGAGAGATGAAGAGCAACAGGGTCGCAGCTGAGGCACTCGACTGCTGGTTCACCCAACATCTGGGGCTTCCCACCCGTTCATCCAGGGGCTCCTCGACGTTCAGCTTCTCTGCTCTACAGACGCATAAACTCTGACAACGAGTTCAGTCTGGTTTCCGTAAAGCTGAAACAGCCGTGCAGGCTGAAGAATATAGTCTGACTCCAAAGTGTCGTCGTAAAGTCAGAGTCTGAATGTTGACGAGTAGATGACTGAGAATCTGTAATATATTCTATTCTGTTCTTCCAACATAACCAAAACATCTTCACATCTGTTTCAATTCAGGAGTTTTCTGTTCAGTATTTAGACTTGTGTCCCTAATGCCACCGAGAACACATCTTCCAGACATTTCCATTTGATTGGAAGAAGCCGCCTTCAGAATCCGTGCCGTGGTCAGCGCTGGTTTAGCCATTAAAATGGGCCACATGCCATTAGAGTGGACACACTATGGCATAATGTTGTATCGCTTCCCTCTACTTAAGACTGATTGATTATTCATCCTCTCTCCCGCAGGAGGCGAGGAGACAGAGTCCACGAACACCCGAGAGAACAGACAGGAAGAAGCCTAATAGGCTGGTGTGTGTGTGTGTGTGTGTGTGTGTATCACTAACACACACACACACACAACGTTCATAACCACTTATATGTAAAACAGAATAATCAAAACACTTTGTTTAGAGTTCAGGAAACTCGTGACAACTTGTGGCTTTCAGCTGCTTATTCCACGTTTATAATGTTTCCTCAACGTGCGCTGGAACTCATTTCACTACTTAATTGATTTCAAGCTCACAGCTCTTCCTGTGAGGAACAATTTAAAGTTCGAGCAGAAAAATCTGCCTTTAATTACAATGTCTGGACAGAAGTCAGAAACTACTGATGTGGATTTATTTTGTGTGCGAACTGAACAGACGGACGTCGGCATGAAACGTTTCATTCAGTCAAACAGGATGTTCATTCAGTGATCATGTCACAATAATTATCCGTTAACTTACAGCTGATGTTTATATTTAAATGAATAGATATTCAGGATTGTGAAGGAATAATAATAAGCAGAATAATAAGGAAGCAGATGACCTGATGCGGAGCACCTGGTCCAGGAACAGGGAGGCATGAAACCCTGCTCTAGCGTTGCTCTAGCGTTGCTCTAGCGTTGCTCTAGCGTTGCTCTAGCGTTGCTCTAGCGTTGCTCTAGCGTTACTCTAGCGTTGCTCTAGCGTTGCTCTAGCGTTGCTCTAGCGTTGCTCTAGCGTTGCTCTAGCGTTGCTCTAGCGTTACTCTAGCGTTGCTCTAGCATTGCTCTAGCGTTACTCTAGCGTTGCTCTAGCGTTACTCTAGCATTGCTCTAGCGTTGCTCTAGCGTTACTCTAGTGTTGCTCTAGCATTGCTCTAGCGTTACTCTAGCATTGCTCTAGCGTTGCTCTAGCGTTACTCTAGCGTCGCTCTAGCGTCGCTCTAGCGTCGCTCTAGCGTTGCTCGGGGCGGGTCTACTCTCTGGTGTACGTGGAGTGTTCCCAGCCAGTTGCTGCCGGTTATTTCAGTTTTGGTTTCCTTTGGTTTCGCTGACAACACTCACACTTCATCCCACACGCATCCACGTTGACACTACTGATGTTACACTTCACACCTTTAACTATTTCTTGATTTGGTCAAATAATCATTTGACGTTACCATCATTTGTTGTGTCTGCCGTATTTGTCATGGCCTAAGAGCCGGGTTATGACAATTGTACATGTATAATGTACATGTATGATGTATAATGTATAATGAAAAGCTTTCTGAAAGACAAACTGGTTGTTTTTTGCAGATCAGCAGAATAAACTGTTTGGTATGATGACGGCCTGTTGATCCCTCAGGGTGGGGTCAGAGGTCAGCATGGGCTCAGTGCAGGTCCGAGGGCAGCCAGCTGCCTCCAGCTCGGGGCCTTTAATGTCTCAACATTTTTATTATTTTACAAGTATTGTATTTGGCAGCTGAGCGCCTCTGTCTTTGAGATGTTGTTGGCAGTTTGCCGTCATCAGTCTTCTGTTGGAGGACGTTGGAGTCAGGACTGGAATCCATCACAGCTCCACAGGATGCAGAGAGAAGACCGGTGCAGAACATTTAATATCTAACATGTTCATATAGTATGTGTAGTTTTCTGCTTTTACTCAGTTATTTGACCCAGAAGACATGATGCATGTTGTAGAACGAGTTTACGTCTCTATGCACGTTTCATTTCATTGTGTAGATTTATGTCGTTTTCATGCAGATGATAATACAGTTGAACTTGTGAATGTAGTAGAGTATGTTTCAGATGTGTCTAAAGACATTGCCTCCGCATTATTAAACTCGTCTCTACTTCAAGTGATGGTTGTGAGTGAGCTGTGTTTGCCTGACAGAACACCAGATTTATGAACACAATGATTCATAATTCAGGCATCAGTTACTCAATCATCCAAAGATGGAAGTAATGTTTCCAAAATAGATTTCCAGTGGATGTAGCCAGCGTGTCCCGACCATCAATGACGCTTCAGCCGTGTGCGTTTGAGCTGTCTTGTTTAATAACACCTTGTAAGGATTAATATATATATATATATATATATATATATATATATATATATATATATATATATATATATATATATATATATATATTATGATGCGAGGACAGAGATCAAATATGAATCTCAGATTTCCAATACAGGGCTCATCTGGACCTGGTGGCTGCTGGGGGGCTCTAAGGTCCAGAACAATCTGCAACAGAATGAGGAGCGAGGACTGGATTCTAATAAACCTGCAGCCTCACGGGGTCGGGGGGGTCAACCTGGGCTGGCTGGTCTCATCCAGCACTCGCACACAAATAATGCTCCATATTTCATATCCATGTAATCATGAAAGAGGAAGTATAAAGATCTCAAAGACACACTCATGAGGAGGTGGATGCTCCTTCACACTTCTCTCCTCCAGGAGACGGATGTTCCTTTCTCCTGTGGAACAAGAAGGAAATCTTTTCACCCCGAACCACCATCTTTACTCAGCAGTTTAGTTGTCGAAACCTAAAGAACGTGTTTAATGAGCAGAAATTGACACATCGTGTTGCTGGCGTTTTGTAGGAAAATGCATGAAAATGAGGAATAACTTTTTGTGTGACATGATCCATTTCACGAGGACACGTTGAGCTCGTACATAGTTTGGACGTACAGCATACAGAGTTGATCGAGATCTGAAGGTCCAGTTTAAACATGGAGGCCTGAGCTCCTCAGTTCTCTATCAAAAGGCCTTTCTTCTCCCTTGGCCGGTAAGAGGAGGAGGATGATGAGGAGGAGGATGATGAGGAGGAGGAGGATCAGCAAGAGAAGCGATTGTTCGCGGTCTCGCCATCCAATCTCCACGACCGCAGCGAGCGATCTGCTGCCGCTTTAAAGCTGTGAGACTTTCAGCGTTCCCTCTTTTTAATCCTCCTGAGAAGACGGCCTGAGAGGTGGAGGAATGCGTGGGATCAAACAACCCTGTCCCGCCTCCCCCCGCCTCCCCCCGCCTCCCCCCGCCTCCCCCCTGAAGACAAGGACGCTCTGTGTTCAGGGGGTTCACAGGTAACAGGAGCCGTCGCCCCTCTGCAGCCGCCCAGACGCTTCCCCTCCGCCGGACCGCTGCTCCGCCGGACCGCTGCTCCCACTGGAGTCGGTCCTCGTGCGACTCTAAGCGACCGTCTTGTATTTAGTCTCTGGGACACAAAGACTTCAACAGCCGATCCTTGGCCCGCGCCGAAAGCACACACATCTCAATGACTCATTAGGAGACAGCAGATTAGATAACGGAGGGCTAGGATGTCCTCCGCCCCGCCGTCCACCTGCCGACAGGTGAGCCAGAAACGAGCCCCCCCCCCCAGTTCTCCACAACTCTCGTTACCTGTCCGGAGCAGAGGCCGCGATCCCTCCCACGGGACCTGCTAATGGATGTAAGGAGGCTTGTTCGGCGGGCGGGGTCGAGTTTCGGAGGCGAAGAAGGTGAGCAGGCGGCCGACCTCGAGTCCTACGAGGGAGGGAGGGAGGAGAGAGGGAGGGAGGGAGGGAGGGAGGAGAGAGGAGAGAGGAAAGGAAAGAAGCTCAGGATGAAAGAGGAGATGAGAGACGGATGCTGACGGACACTGACCACACACACACTCACACTCTGAAAATAGACACTGATGTATAAATGAGAGTTGATCCAGGATTTGACATTCTGGGAACGATTCCCCATCTTTGTTTGTGGTAGGTGGTAATCCTGTGTGTGTGTGTGTGTGTGTGTGTGTGTAGGTGTGTGTGTAGGTGTGTTTGTGTGTGTGTGTGTGTGTGTGTGTGTGTGTGTGTGTGTGTAGGTGTGTGTGTAGGTGTGTTTGTGTGTGTGTGTGTGTGTGTGTGTGTGTGTGTGTGTGTGTAGGTGTGTGTGTGTGTGTAGGTGTGTGTGTGTGTGTGTGTGTGTGTGTGTGTGTAGGTGTGTGTGTGTAGGTGTGTGTGTGTGTGTAGGTGTGTGTGTGTGTGTGTGTGTGCGTGTGTGTGTGTGTGAGAGAGTGTGTGTGTGAGAGAGTGTGTGTGTGTGTGTGTGTGTGTGTGTGTGTGTGTGTGTGTGTGAGAGAGTGTGTGTGTGAGAGAGTGTGTGTGTGTGTGTGTGTGTGTGTGTGTGTGTGTGTGTGTGTGTGTGTGTGTGTAGGTGTGTGTGTGTGTGTGTGTGTGTGTGTGTGACTAGCGGAAGGTTCGGATGTTGGTTCCAGTCTTGTGATGTAAACCTGAGAGAAGGATTCTTTGTGTTCACCATGAAGAACGAAGCGTTCGCTGCCGTAGCACGATGAGAAGAAACCATCGCTGACCTCCAGACGGTGAAGAAGAGAAACAAGCTGAAGCGAGTTCTTGCTGCTCTGCTGTTATCGACTCCGTCTCCATCTGGAGCGTCAAACTACAACAAGTAGACTGGAACTAATCTGAGGTGGCCAGAACAGATGCAGGGATGATTGAGTTGAATGCGTATGAAGATGAAGATAATGCTGAAGAAGAGCTCTGAGCTGGACTGAGAGCACAGCACACGCCTGCATGGACGCTAATGAACTGTGATGGATGTTGGTTATGTTGTAATTTGTGTGTTTTCACTGAACTGTCTTCATTGGTGAGACTGAAACACATCTCCTGTCTTGGTGGGACAATACAGTTTGACTGTGTTCTGTAATTATTGTGATGCTTTGAGAGAAACTGTCCTCGAGTCGCTTCATAGTGGACCTCAGCCTTCTAGCAGTCCTCAGCGCTGCACTGGAGTGTCTTTGTGTTAAAAGTCGTATCATTTAATTCTAACAAGCCTTTATTCACGCGTGACCGACACCCGCCTGTTGAAACGGCTCTTGACAGAAGCCGTCTGCATTTTGAAACTAAAGAAGAAGAAATTAAACTCCGAGGATTTCACTGTTTTTCAAAACTTTTCAATTTAAAAGTAAAAGCGAAAGCGAGCGCAGCCAACTTTTAGTTTCCTTAATTGACCCTCTCTTCACCAACACTGGCACTTTATGCCGGCATAATGTATGTTAATGTATGTAAACCGAATCAATTCCTTCTATCAGCATAAAACAGAAACACGGAAGAAGATGTGGTGGCTTTTACCCTCCGCTGGGTCTGAGATACGAGGAGCCGCTGATGGCTCTGCAGTTACAACTCGGAGGCTAATCCGTCTCCAGAAGTCCAGGTCCACGGGCTCATTTAAAAAGTTCCTCGACAGACGATCCTCCGAACGAATGGAGCGTCTCGTCAAAAGAATCGCTCCCGAGGAGGAAGAGGACTTCAGCGGCCACGACTCTGAAGCCTCCGCCGGTCTGAGCTGACAGCCTGCGGCCGCAGAGTGACGAGTGATGAGTGTTTGGATATGGAGGGAGTCCTTGTTAAACCTAATTCCTCCCGGTCTTACCCCAGAAATACAGATCTGACACGATGCGGGAGAAGAAGACACAAAGAATCAAGGCCATCAAATCAGCTGCTGTCAGAGAGGAAGAGCCTCTTCATCCTCAACCTCCAGCTCTTCTGTTTCCTCTCTGCTCGAACGAGCTGCAGTGTTTGCATGATGCCGTTCCAGCGTAAAGAAACAATGACATCACTCTGTGATGGAGGCGAGGGCGGCTCAGCTACGTGGCGGCGTTGATATCTCGTCGTTAACTTCCTGTGTGATGTCACAGCGTTATGACATCATATCCGGCCTCGATGGCAGGAACGCGGGCGGTTAGGACGGCGAGCGTGTGAAAGGTCAGCGCCGTGTCTTTGTGTAGCTGCATGTTGTTCGTCATTGCCTCCAGTTCTTCTTCTGTTCGTTGTCTGGAACCTGAGATCTGTAGATGATCAACAGCATCACGTTGCCTTTGGGGGGTTTCCCACAGCATCACGTTGCCTTTGGGGGGTTTCCCACGTTTCTTTGATCGTTTGAAGGAGTCTGTGCTGCATCATGTAAAGTGGAAAACAAATATGTTTCACCATCAACACTTGAAATTATGACGGCACAGATGAAGGTAGTAGAGTGGAGTAGAGTAGAGTAGAGTGGAGTAGAGTAGAGTAGAGTAGAGTAGCGTAGAGTGGAGTGGAGTCGAGTAGAGTAGAGTAGAGTGGAGTGGAGTAGAGTAGAGTAGAGTAGAGTAGCGTGGAGTAGAGTGGAGTAGAGTGGAGTAGAGTAGCGTAGAGTGGAGTGGAGTCGAGTAGAGTAGAGTGGAGTGGAGTGGAGTAGAGTAGAGTGGAGTGGAGTAGAGTAGAGTAGAGTAGAGTAGAGTGGAGTGGAGTAGAGTAGAGTAGAGTAGAGTAGCGTAGAGTGGAGTAGAGTGGAGTAGAGTGGAGTAGAGTAGCGTAGAGTGGAGTGGAGTCGAGTAGAGTAGAGTGGAGTGGAGTGGAGTAGAGTAGAGTGGAGTGGAGTAGAGTAGAGTAGAGTAGAGTAGCGTAGAGTAGAGTGGAGTGGAGTGGAGTAGCGTAGAGTAGAGTGGAGTGGAGTGGAGTAGAGTAGCGTAGAGTAGAGTGGAGTGGAGTGGAGTAGTGTAGAGTAGAGTGGAGTGGAGTGGAGTAGAGTAGCGTAGAGTAGAGTGGAGTGGAGTGGAGTAGCGTAGCGTAGAGTGGAGTGGAGTAGAGTAGAGTAGCGTAGAGTAGAGTGGAGTGGAGTGGAGTAGCGTAGAGTAGAGTGGAGTGGAGTGGAGTAGAGTAGCGTGGAGTGGAGTAGAGTAGAGTAGAGTAGCGTAGAGTAGAGTGGAGTGGAGTGGAGTAGCGTAGAGTAGAGTGGAGTGGAGTGGAGTAGAGTAGCGTAGAGTAGAGTGGAGTGGAGTGGAGTAGCGTAGAGTAGAGTGGAGTGGAGTAGAGTAGAGTGGAGTGGAGTGGAGTGGAGTAGAGTAGAGTAGAGTAGCGTAGAGTAGAGTGGAGTGGAGTAGAGTAGAGTATAGTGGAGTGGAGTGGAGTGGAGTAGAGTAGAGTAGAGTAGAGTAGCGTAGAGTAGAGTGGAGTTGAGTCGAGTAGAGTAGCGTAGAGTAGAGTGGAGTGGAGTGGAGTGGAGTAGCGTAGAGTAGAGTGGAGTGGAGTGGAGTAGAGTAGCGTAGAGTAGCGTGGAGTGGAGTGGAGTAGAGTAGAGTAGAGTGGAGTGGAGTAGAGTAGAGTAGAGTGGAGTGGAGTGGAGTAGAGTAGAGTAGCGTAGAGTAGAGTGGAGTAGAGTAGAGTAGAGTAGAGTGGAGTGGAGTAGAGTAGAGTAGAGTGGAGTGGAGTGGAGTGGAGTAGAGTAGAGTAGAGTAGAGTAGCGTAGAGTAGAGTGGAGTGGAGTAGAGTAGAGTAGAGTGGAGTGGAGTGGAGTGGAGTAGAGTAGAGTAGAGTAGAGTAGAGTAGAGTAGCGTAGAGTAGAGTGGAGTTGAGTCGAGTAGACTCCACTCCCTCCCTCTCTCTCTCTCCCTCTCTCTCTGTCTCTCTCTCTCTCTCCCTCCCTCTCTCTCTCTCTCTCTCTCTCGCCCTCCCTCTCTCTCTCTCTCTCCCTCTCTCTCTCTCTCTCTCTCTCTCCCTCTCTCTCTCTCTCTCTCTCTCTCTCTCCCTCCCTCTCTCTCCCTCCCTCCCTCCCTCTCTATTCCACTCTGCATTAAATCCACCATTAGATCCGCTTGGTACCACCAGTGCTTGTAGGCAATAAAACACATTGTTAAAGTGACACGTAATTACCCGGCCTCTCTTTTGACTAATTAAGTCAGCGCTGGCTATTATGTGTAAATGTATAAGGAAGCCAGGTGATCAATAACAGTGAAGGAGGAGAGACAAGCTAATTCCTCAGCGCTCCTGCAGTGCGTGTTCACCGCCGCTCTGACATCAGCGTCCACGTCGCGCCGCTCGGAGACGGGACGGGAGAGTGATGTTCCTCTGCACTGAAACAAGATCCTTTTTAATTTCACGCTGCCATAAAGTGCCAGTCACGTTGATGATGGGAGCAGGGGGTCCGCTCAACATGCAGCGGGAGCCGATATACAGTATTTCATGTTTGAATGGCTGACGCTTTGGAACGGGACACATCTTTTTAATTGACGGAGGGGGACGTGTCCCAGAGGAGACGCAGGGACTCCCATTAAAACAAACTAACCCGACAAAGACCCCAACTGAGCCCATCGTGAAGGCCCAGATGAATGAATCACGGAAGGTCTTCCAACACCAACTCTCCGGTATCAGATCGGACACACACCTTGTGCTCTGTCCTCCAGCGTTGGTTCCCTTCACATATTTGGAGACTTCGGGGTCGGGGCGTTGCACAGTGCCCGTGTTCAGTCTGGTAATGAGCCACATGGTTCATTAGTGTGCTCAGTGATTACTCTGTTGTCCTCTGAGTTCAGACAGATGGTTGGCGATGAGGTTGGAGCGTCGAAGAAGATATTCATCTAGGAAGTGGACGTATCACCGTCACGTCATCCGTTGGTTTGTGGATGTTATGAAGCCTCGAGTTCTGCGTTTGGCCGTCGCTGTGTTGTTTTTGGGCAAACCAGTGAACAGGAAGTGACCATATATGGACTGAGGAGGAGAGACGTAGAGACGGCGTATACGTCTCTGGTGTCGACCTGTCAATCACTGTGTAGCCCCGCCCTAAAGCATCCCCTGCTTTATGGTCTGTGTGACTCTAATGGACCATAAGTTACTATGTGACATAGTTTCATCTCGAGTTTTGTTGACGAATCAAAGAATACGTAGAAGAAATAGAGAACCAGGCAACAACATAGAGGAAGTTATCTTATGATGAATGATTGATTGATTCAATAAGTACTCAGATGACCCACGTGGTCCTGCTCGGTGTCATCATGTTTTCTGTCATGAGCCGGACTCATTCTGTCAAATGATGGGATTCCAAAGTACTTTGGGTCATTTCTTAGATGAACGTGAGGAAACATTCTCCTGATTGAATGAGGTCATGTTCTCGTCTTTAAAGTGCTGTTTGATCCCACGGTGGAAGTTAAGTCCTTTAGGACAGATCTCAGCTCCAGCGGTCA
>NW_027635214.1:0-22958 GCF_949748355.1 Melanostigma gelatinosum | reverse complement strand
GAAAAAAAAATTTTTTTTTTAGTTTCTTTGGAAAAAAAAATATTTTTTTAGTTACTTTGGAAAAAAAAATATTTTTTTAGTTACTTTGGAAAAAAATATTTTTTTTTAGTTACTTTGGAAAAAAAAATATTTTTTTAGTTTCTTTGGAAAAAAAATATTTTTTTTGTTACTTTGGAAAAAAAAATATTTTTTTAGTTACTTTGGAAAAAAAAATATTTTTTTAGTTACTTTGGAAAAAAAAATATTTTTTTAGTTACTTTGGAAAAAAAATATTTTTTTAGTTACTTTGGAAAAAAAAATATTTTTTTAGTTATTTTGGAAAAAAAAATATTTTTTTAGTTACTTTGGAAAAAAAATATTTTTTTAGTTACTTTGGAAAAAAAATATTTTTTTAGTTACTTTGGAAAAAAAAATATTTTTTTAGTTACTTTGGAAAAAAAAATATTTTTTTAGTTACTTTGGAAAAAAAAAAATTTTTTTAGTTACTTTGGAAAACAAAATATTTTTTTAGTTACTTTGGAAAAAAAAATATTTTTTTAGTTACTTTGGAAAAAAAAAATTTTTTTAGTTACTTTGGAAAAAAAAATATTTTTTTAGTTATTTTGGAAAAAAATATATTTTTTTAGTTACTTTGGAAAAAAAAATATTTTTTTAGTTACTTTGGAAAAAAAAATATTTTTTTAGTTACTTTGGAAAAAAAATATTTTTTTAGTTACTTTGGAAAAAAAATATATTTTTAGTTACTTTGGAAAAAAAAATATTTTTTTAGTTACTTTGGAAAAAAAAATATTTTTTTAGTTACTTTGGAAAAAAAAATATTTTTTTAGTTACTTTGGAAAAAAAAATATTTTTTTAGTTTCTTTGGAAAAAAAAATATTTTTTTAGTTACTTTGGAAAAAAAAATATTTTTTTAGTTACTTTGGAAAAAAAAAATATTTTTTTAGTTACTTTGGAAAAAAAATATATTTTTTTAGTTACTTTGGAAAAAAAAAAATTTTTTAGTTACTTTGGAAAAAAAAATATTTTTTTAGTTACTTTGGAAAAAAAAATATTTTTTTAGTTACTTTGGAAAAAAAAATATTTTTTTAGTTACTTTGGGAAAAAAAATATTTTTTTAGTTACTTTGGAAAAAAAAAAAAATTTTTAGTTACTTTGGAAAAAAAAATATTTTTTTAGTTACTTTGGAAAAAAAAATATTTTTTTAGTTACTTTGGGAAAAAAAATATTTTTTTAGTTACTTTGGAAAAAAAAATATTTTTTTAGTTACTTTGGAAAAAAAAATATTTTTTTAGTTACTTTGGAAAAAAAATATTTTTTTAGTTACTTTGGAAAAAAAAATATTTTTTTAGTTTCTTTGGAAAAAAATATTTTTTTTTAGTTACTTTGGAAAAAAAAATATTTTTTTAGTTACTTTGGAAAAAAAAATATTTTTTTAGTTACTTTGGAAAAAAAATATATTTTTTTAGTTACTTTGGAAAAAAAAATATTTTTTTAGTTACTTTGGAAAAAAAAATATTTTTTTAGTTACTTTGGAAAAAAAAATATTTTTTTAGTTACTTTGGAAAAAAAAATATTTTTTTAGTTACTTTGGAAAAAAAAAAATTTTTTTAGTTACTTTGGAAAACAAAATATTTTTTTAGTTACTTTGGAAAAAAAAATATTTTTTTAGTTACTTTGGAAAAAAAAAATTTTTTTAGTTACTTTGGAAAAAAAAATATTTTTTTAGTTATTTTGGAAAAAAAAATATTTTTTTAGTTACTTTGGAAAAAAAAATATTTTTTTAGTTACTTTGGAAAAAAAAATATTTTTTTAGTTACTTTGGAAAAAAAATATTTTTTTAGTTACTTTGGAAAAAAAATATATTTTTAGTTACTTTGGAAAAAAAAATATTTTTTTAGTTACTTTGGAAAAAAAAATATTTTTTTAGTTACTTTGGAAAAAAAAATATTTTTTTAGTTACTTTGGAAAAAAAAATATTTTTTTAGTTTCTTTGGAAAAAAAAATATTTTTTTAGTTACTTTGGAAAAAAATATATTTTTTTAGTTACTTTGGAAAAAAAAAATATTTTTTTAGTTACTTTGGAAAAAAAATATATTTTTTTAGTTACTTTGGAAAAAAAAATATTTTTTTAGTTACTTTGGAAAAAAAAATATTTTTTTAGTTACTTTGGAAAAAAAAATATTTTTTTAGTTACTTTGGAAAAAAAAATATTTTTTTAGTTACTTTGGGAAAAAAAATATTTTTTTAGTTACTTTGGAAAAAAAAAAAATTTTTTAGTTACTTTGGAAAAAAAAATATTTTTTTAGTTACTTTGGAAAAAAAAATATTTTTTTAGTTACTTTGGGAAAAAAAATATTTTTTTAGTTACTTTGGAAAAAAAAATATTTTTTTAGTTACTTTGGAAAAAAAAATATTTTTTTAGTTACTTTGGAAAAAAAAATATTTTTTTAGTTACTTTGGAAAAAAAAATATTTTTTAGTTACTTTGGAAAAAAAAATATTTTTTTAGTTACTTTGGAAAAAAAATATTTTTTTAGTTACTTTGGAAAAAAAATATATTTTTAGTTACTTTGGAAAAAAAAATATTTTTTTAGTTACTTTGGAAAAAAAAATATTTTTTTAGTTACTTTGGAAAAAAAAATATTTTTTTAGTTACTTTGGAAAAAAAATATTTTTTTAGTTTCTTTGGAAAAAAAAATATTTTTTTAGTTACTTTGGAAAAAAAAATATTTTTTTAGTTACTTTGGAAAAAAAAATATTTTTTTAGTTACTTTGGAAAAAAAATATATTTTTTTAGTTACTTTGGAAAAAAAAATATTTTTTTAGTTACTTTGGATAAAAAAATATTTTTTTAGTTACTTTGGAAAAAAAAATATTTTTTTAGTTACTTTGGAAAAAAAATATTTTTTTAGTTACTTTGGAAAAAAAAATATTTTTTTAGTTATTTTGGAAAAAAAAATATTTTTTTAGTTACTTTGGAAAAAAAAATATTTTTTTAGTTACTTTGGAAAAAAAAATATTTTTTTAGTTACTTTGGAAAAAAAATATTTTTTTAGTTACTTTGGAAAAAAAATATTTTTTTAGTTACTTTGGAAAAAAAATATTTTTTTAGTTACTTTGGAAAAAAATATATTTTTTTAGTTACTTTGGAAAAAAAATATTTTTTTAGTTACTTTGGAAAAAAAAAATTTTTTTTAGTTACTTTGGAAAAAAAAATTTTTTTTAGTTACTTTGGAAAAAAAAAATTTTTTTTAGTTTCTTTGGAAAAAAAAATTGTTTTAGTTACTTTGGAAAAAAAAATATTTTTTTAGTTACTTTGGAAAAAAAAATATTTTTTTAGTTACTTTGGAAAAAAAAATATTTTTTTAGTTACTTTGGAAAAAAAAATATTTTTTTAGTTTCTTTGGGAAAAAAATTTTTTTTTTAGTTACTTTGGAAAAAAAAAAATTTTTTTTAGTTTCTTTGGAAAAAAAAAAATTTTTTTAGTTACTTTGGAAAAAAAAATATTTGTTTAGTTACTTTGGAAAAAAAAATATTTTTTTAGTTACTTTGGAAAAAAAAATATTTTTTTAGTTACTTTGGAAAAAAAAATATTTTTTTAGTTACTTTGGAAAAAAAATATTTTTTTAGTTACTTTGGAAAAAAAAATATTTTTTTAGTTATTTTGGAAAAAAAAATATTTTTTTAGTTACTTTGGAAAAAAAATATTTTTTTAGTTACTTTGGAAAAAAAATATTTTTTTAGTTACTTTGGAAAAAAAAATATTTTTTTAGTTACTTTGGAAAAAAAAATATTTTTTTAGTTACTTTGGAAAAAAAAATATTTTTTTAGTTACTTTGGAAAACAAAATATTTTTTTAGTTACTTTGGAAAAAAAAATATTTTTTTAGTTACTTTGGAAAAAAAATATTTTTTTAGTTACTTTGGAAAAAAAAATATTTTTTTAGTTATTTTGGAAAAAAAAATATTTTTTTAGTTACTTTGGAAAAAAAAAATATTTTTTTAGTTACTTTGGAAAAAAAAATATTTTTTTAGTTACTTTGGAAAAAAAATATTTTTTTAGTTACTTTGGAAAAAAAATATATTTTTAGTTACTTTGGAAAAAAAAAATATTTTTTTAGTTACTTTGGAAAAAAAAATATTTTTTTAGTTACTTTGGAAAAAAAAAAATTTTTTTAGTTACTTTGGAAAAAAAATATATTTTTTTAGTTTCTTTGGAAAAAAAAATATTTTTTTAGTTACTTTGGAAAAAAAAATATTTTTTTAGTTACTTTGGAAAAAATAAATATTTTTTTAGTTACTTTGGAAAAAAAATATATTTTTTTAGTTACTTTGGAAAAAAAAATATTTTTTTAGTTACTTTGGAAAAAAAAATATTTTTTTAGTTACTTTGGAAAAAAAAATATTTTTTTAGTTACTTTGGAAAAAAAAATATTTTTTTAGTTACTTTGGAAAAAAAAATATTTTTTTAGTTACTTTGGAAAAAAAAATATTTTTTTAGTTACTTTGGAAAAAAAAATATTTTTTTAGTTACTTTGGGAAAAAAAATATTTTTTTAGTTACTTTGGAAAAAAAAAAATTTTTTTAGTTACTTTGGAAAAAAAAATATTTTTTTAGTTACTTTGGAAAAAAAAATATTTTTTTAGTTACTTTGGGAAAAAAAATATTTTTTTAGTTACTTTGGAAAAAAAAATATTTTTTTAGTTACTTTGGAAAAAAAAATATTTTTTTAGTTACTTTGGAAAAAAAAATATTTTTTTAGTTACTTTGGAAAAAAAAATATTTTTTTAGTTACTTTGGAAAAAAAAATATTTTTTTAGTTTCTTTGGAAAAAAAAAAGAATTTTAGTTACTTTGGAAAAAAAAATATTTTTTTAGTTACTTTGGAAAAAAAATATTTTTTTAGTTACTTTGGAAAAAAAATATATTTTTAGTTACTTTGGAAAAAAAAATATTTTTTTAGTTACTTTGGAAAAAAAAATATTTTTTTAGTTACTTTGGAAAAAAAAATATTTTTTTAGTTACTTTGGAAAAAAAAATATTTTTTTAGTTACTTTGGAAAAAAAAATATTTTTTTAGTTACTTTGGAAAAAAAAAAAAATTTTTAGTTACTTTGGAAAAAAAAATATTTTTTTAGTTACTTTGGAAAAAAAATATTTTTTTAGTTACTTTGGAAAAAAAATATATTTTTAGTTACTTTGGAAAACAAAATATTTTTTTAGTTACTTTGGAAAAAAAAATATTTTTTTAGTTACTTTGGAAAAAAAATATTTTTTTAGTTACTTTGGAAAAAAAAATATTTTTTTAGTTACTTTGGAAAAAAAATATTTTTTTAGTTACTTTGGAAAAAAAAATATTTTTTTAGTTACTTTGGAAAAAAAAATATTTTTTTAGTTACTTTGGAAAAAAAAATATTTTTTTAGTTACTTTGGAAAAAAAAATATTTTTTTAGTTTCTTTGGGAAAAATTTTTTTTTTTTAGTTACTTTGGAAAAAAAAAAATTTTTTTTAGTTTCTTTGGAAAAAAAAATATTTTTTTAGTTACTTTGGAAAAAAAAATATTTTTTTAGTTACTTTGGAAAAAAAAATATTTTTTTAGTTACTTTGGAAAAAAAAATATTTTTTTAGTTACTTTGGAAAAAAAAAAATTTTTTAGTTACTTTGGAAAAAAAATATTTTTTTAGTTACTTTGGAAAAAAAAATATTTTTTTAGTTATTTTGGAAAAAAAAATATTTTTTTAGTTACTTTGGAAAAAAAATATTTTTTTAGTTACTTTGGAAAAAAAATATTTTTTTAGTTACTTTGGAAAAAAAAATATTTTTTTAGTTACTTTGGAAAAAAATATATTTTTTTAGTTACTTTGGAAAAAAAAATATTTTTTTAGTTACTTTGGAAAACAAAATATTTTTTTAGTTACTTTGGAAAAAAAAATATTTTTTTAGTTACTTTGGAAAAAAAATATTTTTTTAGTTACTTTGGAAAAAAAAATATTTTTTTAGTTATTTTGGAAAAAAAAATATTTTTTTAGTTACTTTGGAAAAAAAAATATTTTTTTAGTTACTTTGGAAAAAAAAATATTTTTTTAGTTACTTTGGAAAAAAAATATTTTTTTAGTTACTTTGGAAAAAAAATATATTTTTAGTTACTTTGGAAAAAAAAATATTTTTTTAGTTACTTTGGAAAAAAAAATATTTTTTTAGTTACTTTGGAAAAAAAAATATTTTTTTAGTTACTTTGGAAAAAAAAATATTTTTTTAGTTTCTTTGGAAAAAAAAATATTTTTTTAGTTTCTTTGGAAAAAAAAATATTTTTTTAGTTACTTTGGAAAAAAAAAATATTTTTTTAGTTACTTTGGAAAAAAAATATATTTTTTTAGTTACTTTGGAAAAAAAAATATTTTTTTAGTTACTTTGGAAAAAAAAATATTTTTTTAGTTACTTTGGAAAAAAAAATATTTTTTTAGTTACTTTGGAAAAAAAAATATTTTTTTAGTTACTTTGGAAAAAAAAATATTTTTTTAGTTACTTTGGAAAAAAAAAATATTTTTTAGTTACTTTGGAAAAAAAAATATTTTTTTAGTTACTTTGGGAAAAAAAATATTTTTTTAGTTACTTTGGAAAAAAAAAAAATTTTTTAGTTACTTTGGAAAAAAAAATATTTTTTTAGTTACTTTGGAAAAAAAAATATTTTTTTAGTTACTTTGGGAAAAAAAATATTTTTTTAGTTACTTTGGAAAAAAAAATATTTTTTTAGTTACTTTGGAAAAAAAAATATTTTTTTAGTTACTTTGGAAAAAAAAATATTTTTTTAGTTACTTTGGAAAAAAAAATATTTTTTTAGTTACTTTGGAAAAAAAAATATTTTTTTAGTTTCTTTGGAAAAAAAAAAGAATTTTAGTTACTTTGGAAAAAAAAATTTTTTTTTAGTTTCTTTGGGAAAAAAAATTTTTTTTTAGTTACTTTGGGAAAAAAAATATTTTTTTAGTTACTTTGGAAAAAAAAATATTTTTTTAGTTACTTTGGAAAAAAAAATATTTTTTTAGTTTCTTTGGGAAAAAAAATATTTTTTTAGTTACTTTGGGAAAAAAAATATTTTTTTAGTTACTTTGGAAAAAAAAATATTTTTTTAGTTACTTTGGAAAAAAAAATATTTTTTTAGTTTCTTTGGAAAAAAAATATTTTTTTAGTTACTTTGGAAAAAAAAATATTTTTTTAGTTACTTTGGAAAAAAAAATATTTTTTTAGTTACTTTGGAAAAAAAAATATTTTTTTAGTTACTTTGGAAAAAAAAAAAAATTTTTAGTTACTTTGGAAAAAAAATTTTTTTTTTAGTTTCTTTGGAAAAAAATATTTTTTTTTAGTTACTTTGGAAAAAAAAATATTTTTTTAGTTTCTTTGGAAAAACAAAATATTTGTTTAGTTACTTTGGAAAAAAAAATTTTTTTTTAGTTACTTTGGAAAAAAAAAATTTTTTTTAGTTACTTTGGAAAAAAAAATATTTTTTTAGTTTCTTTGGAAAAAAAAATATTTTTTTAGTTACTTTGGAAAAAAAAATATTTTTTTAGTTACTTTGGAAAAAAAATAATTTTTTTAGTTACTTTGGAAAAAAAAATTTTTTTTAGTTACTTTGGAAAAAAATATATATTTTTTAGTTACTTTGGAAAAAAACATATTTGTTTAGTTACTTTGGAAAAAAAATATTTTTTTAGTTACTTTGGAAAAAAAAATATTTTTTTAGTTACTTTGGAAAAAAAAATATTTTTTTAGTTACTTTGGAAAAAAAATATTTTTTTAGTTACTTTGGAAAAAAAATATTTTTTTAGTTACTTTGGAAAAAAAAATATTTTTTTAGTTACTTTGGAAAAAAAAATATTTTTTTAGTTACTTTGGAAAAAAAAATATTTTTTTAGTTACTTTGGAAAAAAAAATATTTTTTTAGTTACTTTGGAAAAAAAAATATTTTTTTAGTTTCTTTGGGAAAAAAAATATTTTTTTAGTTACTTTGGGAAAAAAAATATTTTTTTAGTTACTTTGGAAAAAAAAATATTTTTTTAGTTACTTTGGAAAAAAAAATATTTTTTTAGTTTCTTTGGGAAAAAAAATATTTTTTTAGTTACTTTGGGAAAAAAAATATTTTTTTAGTTACTTTGGAAAAAAAAATATTTTTTTAGTTACTTTGGAAAAAAAAAATTTTTTTTAGTTACTTTGGAAAAAAAAAATTTTTTTTAGTTACTTTGGAAAAAAAAATATTTTTTTAGTTACTTTGGAAAAAAAAATATTTTTTTAGTTACTTTGGAAAAAAAATATTTTTTTAGTTTCTTTGGAAAAAAAAAAGAATTTTAGTTACTTTGGAAAATTTTTTTTTTTTTAGTTTCTTTGGGAAAAAAAATATTTTTTTAGTTACTTTGGGAAAAAAAATATTTTTTTAGTTACTTTGGAAAAAAAAATATTTTTTTAGTTTCTTTGGGAAAAAAAATATTTTTTTAGTTACTTTGGGAAAAAAAATATTTTTTTAGTTACTTTGGAAAAAAAAATATTTTTTTAGTTACTTTGGAAAAAAAAATATTTTTTTAGTTTCTTTGGAAAAAAAATATTTTTTTAGTTACTTTGGAAAAAAAAATATTTTTTTAGTTACTTTGGAAAAAAAAATATTTTTTTAGTTACTTTGGAAAAAAAAATATTTTTTTAGTTACTTTGGAAAAAAAAAAAAATTTTAGTTACTTTGGAAAAAAAAATATTTTTTTAGTTACTTTGGAAAAAAAATATTTTTTTAGTTACTTTGGAAAAAAAAATATTTTTTTAGTTACTTTGGAAAAAAATTTTTTTTTTTAGTTACTTTGGAAAAAAAAATTTTTTTTTAGTTTCTTTGGAAAAAAATATTTTTTTTTAGTTACTTTGGAAAAAAAAATATTTTTTTAGTTTCTTTGGAAAAACAAAATATTTGTTTAGTTACTTTGGAAAAAAAAATTTTTTTTAGTTACTTTGGAAAAAAAAATTTTTTTTAGTTACTTTGGAAAAAAAAATATTTTTTTAGTTTCTTTGGAAAAAAAATTATTTTTTTAGTTACTTTGGAAAAAAAAATATTTTTTTAGTTACTTTGGAAAAAAAATAATTTTTTTAGTTACTTTGGAAAAAAAAATATTTTTTTAGTTACTTTGGAAAAAAAAATTTTTTTTAGTTACTTTGGAAAAAAAAATATATTTTTTAGTTACTTTGGAAAAAAACATATTTGTTTAGTTACTTTGGAAAAAAAAATTTTTTTTAGTTACTTTGGAAAAAAATTTTTTTTTTTAGTTATTTTGGAAAAAAAAATATTTTTTTAGTTACTTTGGAAAAAAAAATATTTTTTTAGTTACTTTGGAAAAAAAATATTTTTTTAGTTACTTTGGAAAAAAAATATTTTTTTAGTTACTTTGGAAAAAAAATATTTTTTTAGTTACTTTGGAAAAAAAAATATTTTTTTAGTTACTTTGGAAAAAAAAATATTTTTTTAGTTACTTTGGAAAAAAAAATATTTTTTTAGTTACTTTGGAAAAAAAAATATTTTTTTAGTTACTTTGGAAAAAAAAATATTTTTTTAGTTACTTTGGGAAAAAAAATAATTTTTTAGTTACTTTGGAAAAAAAAATATTTTTTTAGTTACTTTGGAAAAAAAAATATTTTTTTAGTTACTTTGGAAAAAAATATATTTTTTTAGTTACTTTGGAAAAAAAATATTTTTTTAGTTACTTTGGAAAAAAAAAATTTTTTTTAGTTACTTTGGAAAAAAAATATTTTTTTAGTTACTTTGGAAAAAAAATATTTTTTTAGTTACTTTGGAAAAAAAAATATTTTTTTAGTTACTTTGGAAAAAAAAATATTTTTTTAGTTACTTTGGAAAAAAAAATTTTTTTTTAGTTACTTTGGAAAAAAAAATATTTTTTTAGTTTCTTTGGAAAAAAAAAATATTTTTTTAGTTAATTTGGAAAAAAAAATTTTTTTTTAGTTTCTTTGGAAAAAAAAAATTTTTTTTAGTTACTTTGGAAAAAAAAATATTTTTTTAGTTTCTTTGGAAAAAAAAATATTTTTTTAGTTACTTTGGAAAAAAAAATATTTTTTTAGTTACTTTGGAAAAAAAATATTTTTTTAGTTACTTTGGAAAAAAAATATTTTTTTAGTTACTTTGGAAAAAAAAATATTTTTTTAGTTACTTTGGAAAAAAAATTATTTTTTTAGTTACTTTGGAAAAAAAAAAAATTTTTTAGTTACTTTGGAAAAAAAAATATTTTTTTAGTTTCTTTGGAAAAAAAAAATTTTTTTAGTTACTTTGGGAAAAAAAATATTTTTTTAGTTTCTTTGGGAAAAAAATATATTTTTTTAGTTACTTTGGGAAAAAAAATATTTTTTTAGTTACTTTGGAAAAAAAAATATTTTTTTAGTTAATTTGGAAAAAAAAATATTTTTTTAGTTTCTTTGGAAAAAAAAATATTTTTTTAGTTACTTTGGAAAAAAAAATATTTTTTTAGTTACTTTGGAAAAAAAAATATTTTTTTAGTTACTTTGGAAAAAAAAATATTTTTTTAGTTACTTTGGAAAAAAAAATATTTTTTTAGTTACTTTGGAAAAAAAAATATTTTTTTAGTTACTTTGGAAAAAAAAATTTTTTTTAGTTACTTTGGAAAAAAAAATTTTTTTTAGTTACTTTGGAAAAAAAAATATATTTTTTAGTTACTTTGGAAAAAAAACATATTTGTTTAGTTACTTTGGAAAAAAAATATTTTTTTAGTTACTTTGGAAAAAAAAATATTTTTTTAGTTATTTTGGAAAAAAAAATATTTTTTTAGTTACTTTGGAAAAAAAAATATTTTTTTAGTTACTTTGGAAAAAAAAATATTTTTTTAGTTACTTTGGAAAAAAAATATTTTTTTAGTTACTTTGGAAAAAAAATATTTTTTTAGTTACTTTGGAAAAAAAAATATTTTTTTAGTTACTTTGGAAAAAAAAATATTTTTTTAGTTACTTTGGAAAAAAAAATATTTTTTTAGTTACTTTGGAAAAAAAAATATTTTTTTAGTTACTTTGGAAAAAAAAATATTTTTTTAGTTACTTTGGGAAAAAAAATAATTTTTTAGTTACTTTGGAAAAAAAAATATTTTTTTAGTTACTTTGGAAAAAAAAATATTTTTTTAGTTACTTTGGAAAAAAAAATATTTTTTTAGTTACTTTGGAAAAAAAATATTTTTTTAGTTACTTTGGAAAAAAAAATATTTTTTTAGTTACTTTGGAAAAAAAATATTTTTTTAGTTACTTTGGAAAAAAAATATTTTTTTAGTTACTTTGGAAAAAAAAAAATTTTTTTAGTTACTTTGGAAAAAAAATTATTTTTTTAGTTACTTTGGAAAAAAAAATTTTTTTTTAGTTACTTTGGAAAAAAAAATATTTTTTTAGTTTCTTTGGAAAAAAAAATTTTTTTTAGTTACTTTGGAAAAAAAAATATTTTTTTAGTTTCTTTGGAAAAAAAATATTTTTTTAGTTACTTTGGAAAAAAAAAAATTTTTTTAGTTACTTTGGGAAAAAAAATATTTTTTTAGTTTCTTTGGAAAAAAAAATATTTTTTTAGTTACTTTGGAAAAAAAAATATTTTTTTAGTTACTTTGGAAAAAAAAATATTTTTTTAGTTACTTTGGAAAAAAAAATATTTTTTTAGTTACTTTGGAAAAAAAAATATTTTTTTAGTTACTTTGGAAAAAAAAATATTTTTTTAGTTACTTTGGAAAAAAAAAATTTTTTTTAGTTACTTTGGAAAAAAAAAAATTTTTTAGTTACTTTGGAAAAAAAAAATTTTTTTTAGTTTCTTTGGAAATTTTTTTTTTTTTTTAGTTACTTTGGAAAAAAAAATATTTTTTTAGTTTCTTTGGAAAAACAAAATATTTTTTTAGTTACTTTGGAAAAAAAAATATTTTTTTAGTTACTTTGGAAAAAAAAAATTTTTTTTAGTTACTTTGGAAAAAAATATATATTTTTTAGTTTCTTTGGAAAAAAAAATATTTTTTTAGTTACTTTGGAAAAAAAAATATTTTTTTAGTTACTTTGGAAAAAAAATATTTTTTTAGTTACTTTGGAAAAAAAAAATTTTTTTAGTTACTTTGGAAAAAAAAATATTTTTTTAGTTACTTTGGAAAAAAAATTATTTTTTTAGTTACTTTGGAAAAAAAAAATTTTTTTTAGTTACTTTGGAAAAAAAAATATTTTTTTAGTTTCTTTGGAAAAAAAAATTTTTTTTAGTTACTTTGGAAAAAAAATATATTTTTTTAGTTTCTTTGGGAAAAAAAATATTTTTTTAGTTACTTTGGGAAAAAAAATATTTTTTTAGTTACTTTGGAAAAAAAAATATTTTTTTAGTTACTTTGGAAAAAAAAATATTTTTTTAGTTTCTTTGGAAAAAAAAATATTTTTTTAGTTACTTTGGAAAAAAAAATATTTTTTTAGTTACTTTGGAAAAAAAAATATTTTTTTAGTTACTTTGGAAAAAAAAAAATTTTTTTAGTTACTTTGGAAAAAAAAAAATTTTTTTAGTTACTTTGGAAAAAAAAATATTTTTTTAGTTACTTTGGAAAAATAAATATTTTTTTAGTTACTTTGGAAAAAAAAAATTTTTTTTAGTTTCTTTGGAAAAAAAATATTTTTTTTAGTTAATTTGGAAAAAAAAATATTTTTTTAGTTTCTTTGGAAAAAAAATATATTTTTTTAGTTTCTTTGGGAAAAAAAATATTTTTTTAGTTACTTTGGGAAAAAAAATATTTTTTTAGTTACTTTGGAAAAAAAAATATTTTTTTAGTTACTTTGGAAAAAAAAATATTTTTTTAGTTACTTTGGAAAAAAAAATATTTTTTTAGTTACTTTGGAAAAAAAAATATTTTTTTAGTTACTTTGGAAAAAAAAATATTTTTTTAGTTACTTTGGAAAAAAAAATATTTTTTTAGTTACTTTGGAAAAAAAAAAATTTTTTTAGTTACTTTGGAAAAAAAAATATTTTTTTAGTTACTTTGGAAAAATAAATATTTTTTTAGTTACTTTGGAAAAATATTTTTTTTTTTAGTTTCTTTGGAAAAAAAATATTTTTTTTAGTTAATTTGGAAAAAAAAATATTTTTTTAGTTTCTTTGGGAAAAAAAATATTTTTTTAGTTACTTTGGAAAAAAAAATATTTTTTTAGTTACTTTGGAAAAAAAAATATTTTTTTAGTTACTTTGGAAAAAAATATATTTTTTTAGTTACTTTGGAAAACAAAATATTTTTTTAGTTACTTTGGAAAAAAAAATATTTTTTTAGTTACTTTGGGAAAAAAAATATTTTTTTAGTTACTTTGGAAAAAAAATATTTTTTTAGTTACTTTGGGAAAAAAATATTTTTTTAGTTACTTTGGAAAAAAAAATTATTTTTTTAGTTACTTTGGAAAAAAAAATATTTTTTTAGTTTCTTTGGAAAAAAAAATATTTTTTTAGTTTCTTTGGAAAAAAAAAATGTTTTAGTTACTTTGGAAAAAAAATTATTTTTTTAGTTACTTTGGAAAAAAAAATATTTTTTTAGTTACTTTGGAAAAAAAAATATTTTTTTAGTTTCTTTGGAAAAAAAAATATTTTTTTAGTTACTTTGGAAAAAAAAATATTTTTTTAGTTACTTTGGAAAAAAAAATATTTTTTTAGTTACTTTGGAAAAAAAAAAATTTTTTTAGTTACTTTGGAAAAAAAATATTTTTTTAGTTACTTTGGAAAAAAAAATATTTTTTAGTTACTTTGGAAAAAAAAATATTTTTTTAGTTACTTTGGAAAAAAAAATATTTTTTTAGTTACTTTGGAAAACAAAATATTTTTTTAGTTACTTTGGAAAAAAAAATATTTTTTTAGTTATTTTGGAAAAAAAAATATTTTTTTAGTTACTTTGGAAAAAAAAATATTTTTTTAGTTACTTTGGGAAAAAAAATATTTTTTTAGTTACTTTGGAAAAAAAATATTTTTTTAGTTACTTTGGGAAAAAAATATTTTTTTAGTTACTTTGGAAAAAAAAATATTTTTTTAGTTACTTTGGAAAAAAAAATATTTTTTTAGTTTCTTTGGAAAAAAAAATATTTTTTTAGTTTCTTTGGAAAAAAAAAATGTTTTAGTTACTTTGGAAAAAAAATTATTTTTTTAGTTACTTTGGAAAAAAAAATATTTTTTTAGTTACTTTGGAAAAAAAAATATTTTTTTAGTTTCTTTGGAAAAAAAAATATTTTTTTAGTTACTTTGGAAAAAAAAATATTTTTTTAGTTACTTTGGAAAAAAAAATATTTTTTTAGTTACTTTGGAAAAAAAAATATTTTTTTAGTTACTTTGGAAAAAAAAAATTTTTTTAGTTACTTTGGAAAAAAAAAAATTTTTTAGTTACTTTGGAAAAAAAAATATTTTTTTAGTTACTTTGGAAAAAAAAATTTTTTTTAGTTACTTTGGAAAAAAAAAAAATTTTTTAGTTACTTTGGAAAAAAAAAAATTTTTTTAGTTACTTTGGAAAAAAAAATATTTTTTTAGTTTCTTTGGAAAAAAAAATATTTTTTTAGTTACTTTGGAAAAAAAAATATTTTTTTAGTTACTTTGGAAAAAAAAATATATTTTTAGTTACTTTGGAAAAAAAATATTTTTTTAGTTACTTTGGGAAAAAAAATATTTTTTTAGTTACTTTGGGAAAAAAAATATTTTTTTAGTTACTTTGGAAAAAAAAATATTTATTTAGTTACTTTGGAAAAAAAAATATTTTTTTAGTTACTTTGGAAAAAAAAATATTTTTTTAGTTACTTTGGAAAAAAAAATATTTTTTTAGTTACTTTGGAAAAAAAAATATTTTTTTAGTTACTTTGGAAAAAAAAATATTTTTTTAGTTACTTTGGAAAAAAAAATATTTTTTTAGTTACTTTGGGAAAAAAAAATATTTTTTTAGTTACTTTGGAAAAAAAAATATTTTTTTAGTTACTTTGGAAAAAAAAATATTTTTTTAGTTACTTTGGAAAAAAAAATATTTTTTTAGTTACTTTGGAAAAAAAAATATTTTTTTAGTTACTTTGGGAAAAAAAAAAATTTTTTAGTTACTTTGGAAAAAAAAATTTTTTTTAGTTACTTTGGAAAAAAAAATATTTTTTTAGTTTCTTTGGAAAAAAAAATATTTTTTTAGTTACTTTGGAAAAAAAAATATTTTTTTAGTTACTTTGGAAAAAAAAATATTTTTTTAGTTACTTTGGAAAAAAAAATATTTTTTTAGTTACTTTGGAAAAAAAAATATTTTTTTAGTTACTTTGGAAAAAAAAATATTTTTTTAGTTACTTTGGAAAAAAAAATATTTTTTTAGTTACTTTGGGAAAAAAAATATTTTTTTAGTTACTTTGGAAAAAAAAATATTTTTTTAGTTACTTTGGAAAAAAAAATATTTTTTTAGTTACTTTGGAAAAAAAAATATTTTTTTAGTTACTTTGGAAAAAAAAATATTTTTTTAGTTACTTTGGGAAAAAAAAAATTTTTTTAGTTACTTTGGAAAAATTTTTTTTTTTTTAGTTACTTTGGAAAAAAAATTTTTTTTTAGTTACTTTGGAAAAAAAAATATTTTTTTAGTTACTTTGGAAAAAAAAATATTTTTTTAGTTACTTTGGAAAAAAAAATATTTTTTTAGTTACTTTGGAAAAAAAAATATTTTTTTAGTTACTTTGGAAAAAAAATATTTTTTTAGTTACTTTGGAAAAAAAAATATTTTTTTAGTTACTTTGGAAAAAAAAATATTTTTTTAGTTACTTTGGAAAAAAAAATATTTTTTTAGTTACTTTGGGAAAAAAAATAATTTTTTAGTTACTTTGGAAAAAAAAAATTTTTTTTAGTTACTTTGGAAAAAAAAATATTTTTTTAGTTTCTTTGGAAAAAAAAATATTTTTTTAGTTACTTTGGAAAAAAAAATATTTTTTTAGTTACTTTGGAAAAAAAAATATTTTTTTAGTTACTTTGGAAAAAAAAATATTTTTTTAGTTACTTTGGAAAAAAAAATATTTTTTTAGTTACTTTGGAAAAAAAAATATTTTTTTAGTTACTTTGGGAAAAAAAATAATTTTTTAGTTACTTTGGAAAAAAAAATATTTTTTTAGTTACTTTGGAAAAAAAAATATTTTTTTAGTTACTTTGGAAAAAAAAATATTTTTTTAGTTACTTTGGAAAAAAAATATTTTTTTAGTTACTTTGGAAAAAAAAATATTTTTTTAGTTACTTTGGAAAAAAAATATTTTTTTAGTTACTTTGGAAAAAAAAATATTTTTTTAGTTACTTTGGAAAAAAAAATATTTTTTTAGTTACTTTGGAAAAAAAAATATTTTTTTAGTTACTTTGGAAAAAAAAATATTTTTTTAGTTACTTTGGGAAAAAAATAATTTTTTAGTTACTTTGGAAAAAAAAAATTTTTTTTAGTTACTTTGGAAAAAAAAATATTTTTTTAGTTTCTTTGGAAAAAAAAATATTTTTTTAGTTACTTTGGAAAAAAAAATATTTTTTTAGTTACTTTGGAAAAAAAAATATTTTTTTAGTTACTTTGGAAAAAAAAATATTTTTTTAGTTACTTTGGAAAAAAAAATATTTTTTTAGTTACTTTGGAAAAAAAAAATATTTTTTTAGTTACTTTGGGAAAAAAAATAATTTTTTAGTTACTTTGGAAAAAAAAATATTTTTTTAGTTACTTTGGAAAAAAAAATATTTTTTTAGTTACTTTGGAAAAAAAAATATTTTTTTAGTTACTTTGGAAAAAAAATATTTTTTTAGTTACTTTGGAAAAAAAAATATTTTTTTAGTTACTTTGGAAAAAAAATATTTTTTTAGTTACTTTGGAAAAAAAATATTTTTTTAGTTACTTTGGAAAAAAAAATATTTTTTTAGTTACTTTGGAAAAAAATTTATTTTTTTAGTTACTTTGGAAAAAAAAATTTTTTTTTAGTTACTTTGGAAAAAAAAATATTTTTTTAGTTTCTTTGGAAAAAAAAATTTTTTTTAGTTACTTTGGAAAAAAAAATATTTTTTTAGTTTCTTTGGAAAAAAGATATTTTTTTAGTTACTTTGGAAAAAAAAATATTTTTTTAGTTACTTTGGAAAAAAAAATATTTTTTTAGTTTCTTTGGAAAAAAAAATATTTTTTTAGTTACTTTGGAAAAAAAAATATTTTTTTAGTTACTTTGGAAAAAAAAATATTTTTTTAGTTACTTTGGAAAAAAAATATATTTTTTTAGTTACTTTGGAAAAAAAAATATTTTTTTAGTTACTTTGGGAAAAAAAATATTTTTTTAGTTACTTTGGAAAAAAAAAAAAAATTTTAGTTACTTTGGAAAAAAAAATATTTTTTTAGTTACTTTGGAAAAAAAAATATTTTTTTAGTTTCTTTGGAAATTTTTTTTTTTTTTTAGTTACTTTGGAAAAAAAAATATTTTTTTAGTTTCTTTGGAAAAACAAAATATTTTTTTAGTTACTTTGGAAAAAAAAATATTTTTTTAGTTACTTTGGAAAAAAAAATTTTTTTTTAGTTACTTTGGAAAAAAAAATATTTTTTTAGTTTCTTTGGAAAAAAAAATATTTTTTTAGTTACTTTGGAAAAAAAAATATTTTTTTAGTTACTTTGGAAAAAAAATATTTTTTTAGTTACTTTGGAAAAAAAAATTTTTTTTAGTTACTTTGGAAAAAAAAATATTTTTTTAGTTACTTTGGAAAAAAAAAAAATTTTTTAGTTACTTTGGAAAAAAAAAAATTTTTTTAGTTACTTTGGAAAAAAAAATATTTTTTTAGTTTCTTTGGAAAAAAAATTTTTTTTAGTTACTTTGGAAAAAAAATATATTTTTTTAGTTTCTTTGGGAAAAAAAATTTTTTTTTAGTTACTTTGGGAAAAAAAATATTTTTTTAGTTACTTTGGAAAAAAAAATATTTTTTTAGTTACTTTGGAAAAAAAAATATTTTTTTAGTTTCTTTGGAAAAAAAAATATTTTTTTAGTTACTTTGGAAAAAAAAATATTTTTTTAGTTACTTTGGAAAAAAAAATATTTTTTTAGTTACTTTGGAAAAAAAAATATTTTTTTAGTTACTTTGGAAAAAAAAATATTTTTTTAGTTACTTTGGAAAAAAAAATATTTTTTTAGTTACTTTGGAAAAAAAAATATTTTTTTAGTTACTTTGGAAAAAAAATTTTTTTTTTAGTTTCTTTGGAAAAAAAATATATTTTTTAGTTAATTTGGAAAAAAAAATATTTTTTTAGTTTCTTTGGGAAAAAAAATATTTTTTTAGTTACTTTGGAAAAAAAAATATTTTTTTAGTTACTTTGGAAAAAAAAATATTTTTTTAGTTACTTTGGAAAAAAAAATATTTTTTTAGTTACTTTGGAAAACAAAATATTTTTTTAGTTACTTTGGAAAAAAAAATATTTTTTTAGTTACTTTGGAAAAAAAATATTTTTTTAGTTACTTTGGAAAAAGAAATATTTTTTTAGTTATTTTGGAAAAAAAAATATTTTTTTAGTTACTTTGGAAAAAAAAATATTTTTTTAGTTACTTTGGGAAAAAAAATATTTTTTTAGTTACTTTGGAAAAAAAATATTTTTTTAGTTACTTTGGGAAAAAAAATATTTTTTTAGTTACTTTGGAAAAAAAAATATTTTTTTAGTTACTTTGGAAAAAAAAATATTTTTTTAGTTTCTTTGGAAAAAAAAATATTTTTTTAGTTTCTTTGGAAAAAAAAAATGTTTTAGTTACTTTGGAAAAAAATTATTTTTTTAGTTACTTTGGAAAAAAAATATTTTTTTAGTTACTTTGGAAAAAAAAATATTTTTTTAGTTTCTTTGGAAAAAAAAATATTTTTTTAGTTACTTTGGAAAAAAAAATATTTTTTTAGTTACTTTGGAAAAAAAAAAAATTTTTTAGTTACTTTGGAAAAAAAAATATTTTTTTAGTTACTTTGGAAAAAAAATATTTTTTTAGTTACTTTGGAAAAAAAAATATTTTTTTAGTTACTTTGGAAAAAAAAATATTTTTTTAGTTACTTTGGAAAAAAAAATATTTTTTTAGTTACTTTGGAAAAAAAAATTTTTTTTAGTTACTTTGGAAAAAAAAATTTTTTTTAGTTACTTTGGAAAAAAAAATATTTTTTTAGTTACTTTGGAAAAAAAATATTTTTTTAGTTACTTTGGAAAAAAAAAATTTTTTTTAGTTACTTTGGAAAAAAAAATATTTTTTTAGTTTCTTTGGAAAAAAAAATATTTTTTTAGTTACTTTGGAAAAAAAAATATTTTTTTAGTTACTTTGGAAAAAAAAATATTTTTTTAGTTACTTTGGAAAAAAAATATTTTTTTAGTTACTTTGGGAAAAAAAATATTTTTTTAGTTACTTTGGGAAAAAAAATATTTTTTTAGTTACTTTGGAAAAAAAAATATTTATTTAGTTACTTTGGAAAAAAAAATATTTTTTTAGTTACTTTGGAAAAAAAAATATTTTTTTAGTTACTTTGGAAAAAAAAATATTTTTTTAGTTACTTTGGAAAAAAAAATATTTTTTTAGTTACTTTGGAAAAAAAAATATTTTTTTAGTTACTTTGGAAAAAAAAATATTTTTTTAGTTACTTTGGAAAAAAAAATATTTTTTTAGTTACTTTGGAAAAAAAAATATTTTTTTAGTTACTTTGGAAAAAAAAATATTTTTTTAGTTACTTTGGAAAAAGAAATATTT
Organism: Melanostigma gelatinosum; assembly: GCF_949748355.1. Taxonomy (NCBI): domain Eukaryota; kingdom Metazoa; phylum Chordata; class Actinopteri; order Perciformes; family Zoarcidae; genus Melanostigma; species Melanostigma gelatinosum. The sequence continues at coordinate 3,225 of NW_027635214.1, read as the reverse complement.
TTTTAGTTACTTTGGAAAAAAAAATATTTTTTTAGTTACTTTGGGAAAAAAAAAAAATTTTTAGTTACTTTGGAAAAAAAATATTTTTTTAGTTACTTTGGAAAAAAAAATATTTTTTTAGTTACTTTGGAAAAAAAAATATTTTTTTAGTTACTTTGGGAAAAAAAATAATTTTTTAGTTACTTTGGAAAAAAAAATATTTTTTTAGTTACTTTGGAAAAAAAAATATTTTTTTAGTTACTTTGGAAAAAAAAATATTTTTTTAGTTACTTTGGAAAAAAAATATTTTTTTAGTTACTTTGGAAAAAAAAATATTTTTTTAGTTACTTTGGAAAAAAAAATATTTTTTTAGTTACTTTGGAAAAAAAAATATTTTTTTAGTTACTTTGGAAAAAAAAATATTTTTTTAGTTACTTTGGAAAAAAAAATATTTTTTTAGTTACTTTGGAAAAAAAAATTTTTTTTAGTTACTTTGGAAAAAAAAATTTTTTTTAGTTACTTTGGAAAAAAAAATATTTTTTTAGTTACTTTGGAAAAAAAATATTTTTTTAGTTACTTTGGAAAAAAAAAATTTTTTTTAGTTACTTTGGAAAAAAAAATATTTTTTTAGTTTCTTTGGAAAAAAAAATATTTTTTTAGTTACTTTGGAAAAAAAAATATTTTTTTAGTTACTTTGGAAAAAAAAATATTTTTTTAGTTACTTTGGAAAAAAAATATTTTTTTAGTTACTTTGGGAAAAAAAATATTTTTTTAGTTACTTTGGGAAAAAAAATATTTTTTTAGTTACTTTGGAAAAAAAAATATTTATTTAGTTACTTTGGAAAAAAAAATATTTTTTTAGTTACTTTGGAAAAAAAAATATTTTTTTAGTTACTTTGGAAAAAAAAATATTTTTTTAGTTACTTTGGAAAAAAAAATATTTTTTTAGTTACTTTGGAAAAAAAAATATTTTTTTAGTTACTTTGGAAAAAAAAATATTTTTTTAGTTACTTTGGAAAAAAAAATATTTTTTTAGTTACTTTGGAAAAAAAAATATTTTTTTAGTTACTTTGGAAAAAAAAATATTTTTTTAGTTACTTTGGAAAAAGAAATATTTTTTTAGTTACTTTGGAAAAAAAAATATTTTTTTAGTTACTTTGGGAAAAAAAAAAAATTTTTAGTTACTTTGGAAAAAAAATATTTTTTTAGTTACTTTGGAAAAAAAAATATTTTTTTAGTTACTTTGGAAAAAAAAATATTTTTTTAGTTACTTTGGGAAAAAAAATAATTTTTTAGTTACTTTGGAAAAAAAAATATTTTTTTAGTTACTTTGGAAAAAAAAATATTTTTTTAGTTACTTTGGAAAAAAAAATATTTTTTTAGTTACTTTGGAAAAAAAATATTTTTTTAGTTACTTTGGAAAAAAAAATATTTTTTTAGTTACTTTGGAAAAAAAAATATTTTTTTAGTTACTTTGGGAAAAAAAATAATTTTTTAGTTACTTTGGAAAAAAAAAAAATTTTTTAGTTACTTTGGAAAAAAAATATTTTTTTAGTTTCTTTGGAAAAAAAAATATTTTTTTAGTTACTTTGGAAAAAAATATTTTTTTTTAGTTACTTTGGAAAAAAATATTTTTTTTAGTTACTTTGGAAAAAAAAATATTTTTTTAGTTACTTTGGAAAAAAAATATTTTTTTAGTTACTTTGGAAAAAAAAAAAATTTTTTAGTTACTTTGGAAAAAAAAATATTTTTTTAGTTTCTTTGGAAAAAAAAAAAAAATTTTAGTTACTTTGGAAAAAAAAATATTTTTTTAGTTACTTTGGAAAAAAAATATTTTTTTAGTTACTTTGGAAAAAAAATATTTTTTTAGTTACTTTGGAAAAAAAAATATTTTTTTAGTTACTTTGGAAAAAAAAATATTTTTTTAGTTACTTTGGAAAAATAAATATTTTTTTAGTTACTTTGGAAAAAATTTTTTTTTTTTAGTTACTTTGGAAAAAAAAAATTGTTTTAGTTACTTTGGAAAAAAAAATATTTTTTTAGTTACTTTGGAAAAAAAAATATTTTTTTAGTTACTTTGGAAAAAAAAATATTTTTTTAGTTTCTTTGGAAAAAAAAATATTTTTTTAGTTACTTTGGAAAAAAAAATATTTTTTTAGTTACTTTGGAAAAAAAAATATTTTTTTAGTTACTTTGGAAAAAAAAATATTTTTTTAGTTACTTTGGAAAAAAAAATATTTTTTTAGTTACTTTGGAAAAAAAAAATTTTTTTTAGTTACTTTGGAAAAAAAAAAATTTTTTTAGTTACTTTGGAAAAAAAAAATTTTTTTAGTTACTTTGGAAAAAAAAATATTTTTTTAGTTACTTTGGAAAAAAAAATATTTTTTTAGTTACTTTGGAAAAAAAAATATTTTTTTAGTTACTTTGGAAAAAAAAATATTTTTTTAGTTACTTTGGAAAAAAAATATTTTTTTAGTTACTTTGGAAAAAAAAATATTTTTTTAGTTACTTTGGAAAAAAAAATATTTTTTTAGTTACTTTGGAAAAAAAATTTTTTTTTTTGTTACTTTGGAAAAAAAATATTTTTTTAGTTTCTTTGGAAAAAAAAATATTTTTTTAGTTACTTTGGAAAAAAAAAATTTTTTTTAGTTACTTTGGAAAAAAATTTTTTTTTTTAGTTACTTTGGAAAAAAAAATTTTTTTTTAGTTATTTTGGAAAAAAAAATATTTTTTTAGTTACTTTGGAAAAAAAAATATTTTTTTAGTTACTTTGGAAAAAAAAATATTTTTTTAGTTACTTTGGAAAAAAAAATATTTTTTTAGTTACTTTGGAAAAAAAAATATTTTTTTAGTTACTTTGGAAAAAAAAATATTTTTTTAGTTACTTTGGAAAAAAAAATATTTTTTTAGTTACTTTGGAAAAAAAAATATTTTTTTAGTTACTTTGGAAAAAAAAATATTTTTTTAGTTACTTTGGAAAAAAAAATATTTTTTTAGTTACTTTGGAAAAAAAAATATTTTTTTAGTTACTTTGGAAAAAAAAATATTTTTTTAGTTACTTTGGAAAAAAAAATATTTTTTTAGTTACTTTGGAAAAAAAAATATTTTTTTAGTTACTTTGGAAAAAAAAATATATTTTTTAGTTACTTTGGAAAAAAAAATATTTTTTTAGTTACTTTGGAAAAAAAAATATTTTTTTAGTTTCTTTGGAAAAAAAAATATTTTTTTAGTTACTTTGGAAAAAAA